>NC_068411.1:31231107-31347945 GCF_023724105.1 Carassius gibelio | reverse complement strand
GAACATACATGTCCATCTAACAGCTCAAGAACATCAATGGAGTCTCATTGGTCTCATTCAAAAGAAGCTCCAAGGCTACAATTAGATTGACCATCATTTATAACTTTAGAGTGGTTAGAGATGCTGAAACTTCACAATTTTCAAAAGATGATGAGATGAGAGTCTGACTGATGATTATATAATAAAACACTCATGAAATGTTTCTCTGTGAGTCACAGCAGGATCTGCTCAAGTCCACTATGAACCTGTTCTTCTAGATCTGTGTTACCTGCAGGAACTGGATGTGATCCTGTGTGTGTGAAAGCTGCTCCAGCTCAGCGTCTCTCCTCCTCAGATCATTGATCTCCTGCTCCAGTCGCTCCAGTCGTTCTTCAGCTCGACTCACTGCAGTCTTTTCCTGATCTCTGATCAGTCGTATCAGCTCAGAGCAGCGTCTTTCAATGGAGCGGATGAGCTCAGTAAAGATCTTCTCACTGTCCTCCACTGCTGTCTGTGCAGAGCGCTGTTAGGACACACAGTGATTCAGCTTCAGTGAGTCTGAACTGAGACGGACTCAAACTTCTCTTCTTCTCCAGACTCACCTTCTGAGACTCCACAGTCTCTCTCAGCTGCTGGAGATCTTTCTCTCTCTGCTGGATTCTCTGCTGGAATGTCTTCTGTGTATCATTCAGCTGGTGCTACAGGACAAATTGATGATACTGAATCTTACAGTAAACTACTGCCACTAACTCATCAATGTATCTAAGAAAAGTGTATTTTTTTTTAAATCATCAAACATGAATTATCATAAATATTAAGGAATGTTTCACACTGTAAGCTTAAGTATCATGAAAATGAGACACAGACGTAGAGCTTCACACGGACAGTGTTTCTGTGTAATTAAGCTTCAGCTCTACAAAGAAAATAAACAGACTATTGGACGACTGCACTGAGTATTAACTTGATCTCTAGTTTTAATACCTGATTCTCTGTCCTCTGTGCTGCAGCGGATACAGTGTCATGGTTTTTATGTCCATCAATCGTACACAGCATACATATACATTTCTGATCAGTGCGACAGAAAACCTCAAGAAGCTTCTCATGTTTCTGGCAGATCATCTCCTGCAGTTGTCCAGTGGCATCAGTCAAATTGTGCCTCTTTCCTTTAAACCAACTCTCGTGTTGTTCAAGATGATTCTGACAGTAAGAGTTCACACACATCAGACAGGACTTGACGGCTTTGTATTTTCTTCCAGTACAGACGTCACACTGCACATCTCCAGCTCCAGCGTCACAGTCAGCAGGACGTTTCCTCTTCTTCAGTTTCTTCACCACTTCAGCCAGCATGGTGTTTGTAGCTAAAGCAGGTCTTGGACTGAAGGTCTGTCTGCACTGAGGACAGCTGTAAACTCTCTTCTGATCCTCCTGATCCCAGCAGTCTGTAATACAGCTCTTACAGTAACTGTGTCCACACTGGATGGTCACTGGATCCTTCAGGAGATTCTGACACCCTGGACACAAGAACTCATCCTGAAAAATTCTGGCTTCTGCCATTTTACTGCATGAATACAGAGAAACAACACACAACAGCTCAACTAAACTTCAGTGTCTATTTCCTCGAACTCACGTATTTCCTGTTTCCTGTTTCCTGTTTCTGTGCTTGTGTAAATCATTGTCAGTGTTTGTGAGTCCGTAAAGCAGGTTCCTCTTCCTCATTATATTAAATTCAACTCAAGTTTATTTGTATAGTGCTGTTCACAATAAAAATGATTGCAAAGCAGCTTTACAGGAAATTACGTTTCTACAATATATTTAGTAGTAGCTTGTCAGTGCTGACTGATCACAGGAAACAGATGATTCTTCTGCACAATCTGACTTTGCTGCAGTCTGGAATTGAACTGCTGGTTTCGTCTGGTCAGAAGAAAACTGGCCCCCAACTGAGCCTGGTTTCTCCAAAGTTTTTTTCTCCTTTCTGTCACCGATGGAGTTTCGGTTCCTTGCCGCTGTTGCCTCTGGCTTGCTTAGTTGGGGACACTTCATTTACAGCGATATCGTTCACTTGATTGCAAATGATTTCACAGATACTATTTAAACTGAACTGAGATGATGACATCACTGAATTCAATGAAGAACTGCCTTTAACTTTCATTTTGCAATATTGACAGATTGTTTTCCTAAGGGTTAGGGTTAGTTCACCCAAATCTTAAAATTATGTCATTAATGACTCACCCTCATGTCGTTCCAAACCTGTAAGATCTCCGTTCATCTTCAGAACACAGTTTAAGATATTTTAGATTTAGTCCGAGAGCTTTCTGTCCCTCCATTGAAAATGTATGTGCGGTCTACTGTCCATGTCCAGAAAGGTAATAAAAACATAATCAAAGTAGTCCATGTGACATCAGAGGGTCAGTTAGAATTTGTTAAAGCATTGAAAATAAATTTTGGTCCAAAAATAACGACTTTATTCAGCATTGGCGTTAGCATTCATTAGCTTGTCATTAGCGTTTCCATTCATACCTATCACTGTTTTCTTTTCTCCTCTGCTCTCTTTCGCTCCAGTTTTTCACAAGTACATCAAACAACTGTGGTAATATTTCATCAAGCACGGTGAGTAATGGCTTCTCCTGCTATTGTTATTTGCACTGCTTGCCACATGTACAGTTTATCTATCTCTGTCGCAGATGAGGGATTCACATGTGATAAATGCAGGGAAATAGTTAGGCTGACAGAGAAGATTTCAGACTTAGAGACACGCAGCCAAACTTTAATTGAGGACAGTAAGAATGTGAGGGCTCTAGATACGGCTTTGGATGCGTCTAGCTCAGGGATTCCTGTACATTGTTCGGTTCCAGCAACAGAGCCCCTGCAGCAGGGCAACTGGGTGAGGCAGTGTAGTCGTGGAAGGTGGAAGGTGGAACGCCGCTCTTCTGTTCCGATCAAAACATTAAACAGGTTCTCCCCACTCAGTGATGCACCCACTGAAAAATCTGATGAAAGTGCTCTAGTTATTGGCGATTCTAATGTACAGAATGTGAATATACAGACACCAGTCACCATAGTCAAATGTTTACCGGGAGCCAGAGCTCCTGACATCTTGACAAATTTAAAAGTGCTGGCTAATGCTAAATGTAAATACAGTAAGATTGCTATTCATGCCGGCACTAATGATGTCTGACTTCGCCAGTCAGAGACCACAAAAAATAACATTAAAGAGGTGTGTGAACTTGCAAGCACGATGTCAGACACTGTAATATGCTCTGGTCCCCTCCCTGCTTACCGTGGTGAAGAGATTCTTAGCAGATTGTCATCACTTAATGGCTGGATATCTAAGTGGTGCCTGCAGAATAACATAGGTTTCATAGACAATTGGACGAGCTTTTGGGGCAGACCTGACCTGTTGAAAAGAGATGGTCTTCATCCTTCCTGAAATATGGCACATAGTCTTAGAGTGTATACTTGACTAACTGGGGCCCAGGTCAGGAAGCAGACAGACTGGCTAAACCGACCATCTCTAGCCACTTCACGTCACACAGGTCAGTTAATTCTCAACACATAGAGACTATCTCACCTAGATATCACACTATAGAGACCTGGACTAGAAAATACTAAAATATCCAAACCAATTTAAGAGTAACAATTTAATTGAGGTTTCATGAAATAAAAAACAGATGCAATATGGATAAACATATGATAAAGCTTGGCTTATTGAATATCAGATCCCTTTCTACGAAAGTACTTTTTGTAAATAATATGATCACTGATCATAATCTAGGTGTGCTTTGTTTGACAGAAACCCAGCTAAAACCTGATGATTACATTGTTTTAAATGAGTCCACCCCCCAAGATTACTTTTTTAAAGATGAGCCGTGTCCAAAAGGTAAAGGGGGAGGTGTTGCTTCAATTTATAACAATGTTTTCAGGATTTCTCAGGCCAGGCTTCAAGTATAACTACCAAAATAATGGTGCTTCATATAACATTATCCAGAGAAACAAATGTTAATTATAAATCCCCTGTCATGTTTGTTCTGGCTACTGTATACAGGCCACCAGGGCACCATACAGACTTTATTAAAGAGTTTGATGATTTTACATCCGAGTTTGTGCTGGCTGCAGATAAAGTTTTAATAGTTTGTGATTTTAATATCCATGTTGATAATGGGAAAAATGCATTGGGATCAGCATTTATAGACATTTTGAATTGGTGTTAGACAACATGTTTCAGGACCTACTCATTGTGCTCTCATTAGAGTTACAAATGACCTGCTCTTATCATCTGATCATGGTGTATCTCTCTATTAGTGATATTGGATCTTAGTGCTGTGTTCAACACTATTGACCACAACATTCTTTTGAATAGACAAAGTGCATTAGAAAGGAAGTGCATTGGAAAGGTTTTAATCATATTTATATGACCGCCATCAATTCGTAGCAGTGAATGAAGAGGTATCATATCAATCACATGTGCAGTATGGAGTACCTCAAGGCTCAGTACTAGGGCCATTACTCTTCATGCTTTACATGTTACCCTTGGGAGATATCATCAGGTAACATTCAGATCATTCTTCTGCACAATCTGACTTTGCTGCAGCCTGGAATTGAACTGCTGTTTTATTTTATTTTTATTTCAATTTCAATTTTATTTGTATAGCGCATTTACAACAGCCCCCAGGTTGACTAAAGTGCTTGACAGAAGAACAAAAGTATTACAAATAAATTGAAAATATACCAGACAAAAATTTAAAAACAACCATTTAAAAAAATTTAAGTAATTAAAGTAATTTTTCAAATACAATGACTGCCCTTTTTGCAAGATTTTCTGACTTGATATCGGAAGCAGCTCATTGGATTTGTTAAACAATTGTGCAAGTAATCCTCATAATGTCTATCCTTTAGACAACCAAATTGTTCTTAGTATTGAACCCCTGTCAGGCACTGCAAGAGTGCTCCCGGTTGAGCCAACCTTTGCCTTTTCCGTAAAAAAAAAAAAAAACCCTCCTTCACTGTCTGGCCAAATACTGGCCATTGAACTTTACCTTTCTGTCTTACGTTTGGAGAGGCTTTCCTGTTTGATGTTGTGAGTATTTACCTCCCATCAGACGGCGGCGAGAGTCTCACGGCCACCTAACTTTTCATTCCTGTTTGACGGGTGACGGTGCACGCTGTACAACGACAAGAGTCTCCACCTCCCGCCAAACTCTGTCCAAATCTTTTCCCCCCACCTGGTGAGGCTTACCCATTCGATGTTCTGAGTCCTGATCTCCAGTGTTGTGGGTAACGCGTTACAAAGTTAGAGTACTCTAATTACTTTTTTCCTGAAATTTGTAACTTAACGCGTTAGTTTCGTGCGTAATCAGTAACTTCGTTATTTTTTTAAAAAAAGTAATCCATTATTTTAAGGAAAGGAAAATCCCGACTGCAGCCTGCTTTTTGTCAGACAGTAGTCCTAGGTCTACTGTGCCACCTGCGGATGTACAGTATCAGCGGAGCCGAAGCTCTGTGATCGTAAAGTCAATGGCTGTGATGCGTCTGTGCCCTGCGCCTGACCCTGTGTGTGTGTGGGTTTTTTTTTTCGAACTCCCGGCAAGATAGCAGAGAGGACAGCATTTGGTTTATGGAAGTACGCACATTATTTTCAATTTGTCAACGAAAAAGAAAAGAACATAACGGTAAAATGCACACTCTGCTTTGGTGAAAAGCTTCTGTTGACCGCCAAAAATTCTACCTCAAATTTAACGCTACGTTTTAATCACTACTTTGAAGAGTAAATGTAAGAGGACTGTGTTAAAGCGAATTTAGGCTTGTGACTGTGAGTGACACTTTAATAATAATTAGTTCGGCTATTAAGCGATTTGTCATTTGCCTGTGTGGCAGTGAAGGATTTAATTCGGTTTGTTATCATTTTTGTTTGACAGGCAGCTGTTAATTTCTGTTAGATCATTGGCTGGCTGGTTGTTCATCATTTCTAAATGGATTTAAATCTGCAAGCCTGTTTAAGGTTGTGTTTACAAGTAAGCATACTTGTACTTTGATAACTGCATTATTTAAAGTTAAAGAAAAATCAGGAGTTATCTTGTGGTGCTCATAATATACAGTAGCCTAGGCTACCCGGGCTGGGTAACGTTAGGTGCGAATTTTGATTAATAATATGTTCTGTGATAATAAATAAATAAAACGCCATGTGGAATAGCCGATTGCTGACTGTCTTTCCTGTTATTGTTATCCTGCAGTGTTAATTTAGTCGGATGACTGACGTTATTCATTGTCGGGAGTCACGACTTCTAGGTGCATTTAAAGGGGCCGGGGGCTGTGTCTGTCATGTGTGAGCTGCTGCAAACGGCTTTTAATTTTTGGTAACGCATGAGTACTCTAACGCGTTACTTTTATGAATAGGTAACGCTGTATCATAACTGATTACTTTTAATTGATGGTAACGTTGTAACCTAACTAACTACTTACCAAAGTAACTATACCCAACACTGCTGATCTCCCATCGGATGCTGCGAGAGCCCGCGCAGTCGGGTTTTCCTCTTCCGGCTCCCCGACTGGCGAGGCTTACTCGTCTGATGCCGTTGAGTATTGTGCTCATGTCAGATGTCGGCGAGAGTGCTCCTGGCTGGGTTTTCTTTTCTTGCTGCCCACAAACAGGTCTTATCCTTCTGATGCCGTTTGTATTGATCTCCCATCGGGTGTTACAAGAGTTCTCTTTGTCAGCGGCCCAAAGCCTGTTTATCTGCTCAACTGAGAGGACCTACATGTCCGTCGTCCTGAGTCTTGATCTCCAGTTGGAGGCTTCATGGGTCCTCTCGGTCAGTTATCTGCCCTGGTTGCCCAATGCAGTGAGGTGCTCCAGTTGTGCAATCCAGTGTCTGTGCATTTATTTGCAATCAAGGCAATGATATCACTGTAGATGAAGTGACCCCAACTAAGCAAGCCAGAGGCGACAGCGGCAAGGAACCGAAACTCCATCGGTGACAGAATGGAGAAAAAAACCTTGAGAGAAACCAGGCTCAGTTGGGGGGTCAGTTCTCCTCTGACCAGACGAAACCAGTAGTTCAATTCCAGGCTGCAGCAAAGTCAGATTGTGCAGAAGAATCATCTGTTTCCTGTGGTCTTGTCCTGGTGGTCCTCTGAGACAAGGTGTTATGTGAAGTGTTTCCGGTTCCGGTTTACCTAATTAATGCAGCCTAAAAATCCTTTAACGGATTTGGATATTAAAAGCATATTAGTATGTTATGTGTATGCCAGGTTAAAGAGATGGGTCTTTAATCTAGCTTTAAACTGCAAGAGTGTGTCTGCCTCCCGAACAATGTTAGGTAGATTATTCCAGAGTTTAGGAGCCAAATAGGAAAAGGATCTGCCGCCCGCAGTTGATTTTGATATTCTAGGTATTATCAAATTGCCTGAGTTTTGAGAACGTAATGGACGTAGAGGACTATAATGTAAAAGGAGCTCATTCAAATACTGAGGTGCTAAACCATTCAGGGCTTTATAAGTAATAAGCAATATTTAAAAATCTATACGATGTTTGATAGGGAGCCAGTGCAGCGATGACAGGACCGGGCTAATATGGTCATACTTCCTGGTTCTAGTAAGAACTCTTGCTGCTGCATTTTGGACTAGCTGTAGTTTGTTTACTAAGGGTGTACTCACACTGCCAGTTTGAACCGTGCCCGAGTGCGTTTGACCACCAAAGCGTGGTTCGTTTGACTAGTGTGAGTGCTCCGAATCGTGCCCGGGCGCGGCTCGATTGGCCGGCCCTGGCCCGCTTGGAAGAGGTGGGCCAGGGCACGGTTCAGTTGGACTCGGGCGCGGTTCGCATGCAGTGTGAGCGCTAACCGTGCCGGGGCACGGAAAAGGACGCTTTGCATCACGGTTTTGCGAAGCTCCAAAACCAACATGGCAGGGAAAGGGTCGCTTTGGTCTACGGGAGAGGTGCAAAACGCATAAAAAAACTAAAAACTGCAAAGTCCTTGCTGCACTTCAGCTGGTATCTTGCAAACATCCTCATACGAGCAGCACGATTACGTGAAAATGTTCGCGCCACTAAGGCGACACATCTGTTTAACAACAGGCTGTGGACCAAACAACACAAAATTATCCACAAAGAAAACAGAGCGATGCACTCCATTGTGTTCATAGAGCACCGCTTTTCCTGTTTGTCCCGAAACCGTCCCACCATAATGACGTAAGCGTGCTCCGGCACGAATGCTGAAACCCTATATGTGAGTGCAGGCCAGAGGGGGAGTGGGGAGGGGGGACAATCGTACTCGGGCCCGGTTCATGGCAACCGTGCCTAGTGTGAGTACACCCTAAGCGTGCAGAACAACCACCCAATAAAGCATTACAATAATCTAACCTTGAGGTCATAAATGCATGGATTAACATTTCTGCATTTGACATTGAGAGCATAGGCCGTAATTTAGATATATTTTTAAGATGGAAAAATGCAGTTTTACAAATGCTAGAAACGTGGCTTTCTAAGGAAAGATTGCGATCAAATAGCACACCTAGGTTCCTAACTGATGACGAAGAATTGACAGAGCAACCATCAAGTCTTAGACAGTGTTCTAGGTTATTACAAGCAGAGTTTTTAGGTCCTATAATTAACACCTCTGTTTCTTCTGAATTTAGCAGTAAGAAATTACTCGTCATCCAATTTTTTATATCGACTATGCATTCCATTAGTTTTTTCAAATTGGTGTGTGAAGGGAAGGTGTGCTGATTCTTAGGTATAATTCTTGGTCATCGCCATGGAGTGTCGGTAAGGACACGGAGACAGGAATTCCAGTTTGGTTACTTTAATATCCATCAAGTTTGCCGGTTACATTGGTATGTTGGCATTGCTCTATACAAACTTGTGCATGGTCATATGGATATAGGCATGAGTGTGTATTTGTGGTCTAAACAAAGGAAAGGAGAAATAAAATTACATAAATCAAGTGATTTAGAACAAACAAGATAACATTATCAAATGTAAACAATCAGTTTAGCATATAAACTTATAGAATGTAAACCTTAGAAACTAAGCAGCATATGTAAACATATGGAGATATGCATTAAATGTACATTTGAAACATTAACCACACTTCTGAACTGATTAGCATTCGAATTAGGTGGAAATATTGCACAATCACAATAATGATTTGAATATGAAGATTCTAAGTATACATATTTGGTCTACAGCGCTTATGTTTACATAAACAAATGATCTTGCAGAGCCGCGGGTCTTCCGCGTGATCGTCTAATCTTATACATAAACATCTCAACAAATGATCTTAATCAGCGTTAACAACACCATCCAAGATAAGCAAACACTTACTTTTGGTCATTAACGCACACGACTTTGACAGGAATCAGGAGAAAACGACACAAACCATCTCTTTCTGACCATGCAAAACGAAGCTTAAAGGTTCTATTTTAACAGTCATCCGATAACACAGTGATTTGATTGGCTGCCCTGTCGCGTGATCAGTGCATGATAACTACGGTGGCCTGGATGCTTGTTAACCTGGATACCCAAGAGTGTCCAGCAGATGGTGCAGTTGACTTTACTTTTCTACAGCCGCCCCTACATTTGCTGTGCAAATGTAATTTCTAACCTCCTTGTTTAGTCTGTTGCAGGGTCATTATCTGGAATGGCGGGCAGTGTGATAAGACGAGACACTGGTCGATGGTAGTGCTTGTTTTTTACTTCAATTTCTGCAGAACGGACATTGCCATCTGATCCAGGGTATATGGTTACTACTTTGCCGACAGGCCAAAGAGCTCGGGGGAGTTGGTAGTCAATTATCATCACAACAGTCCCAGGTGTGAGGTTGCTGGAATCTCTCATCCATTTCTGCCGTGGTTGCAGGGTGGGCAAGTAATTCTTTATAAAACTTGTCCAAAATTGATCTGCCAGTACTTGTGATTGCCGCCATCTTTTCCGACTAAGAATTTCGGATTCTGGGTAAATCACTTGTGGTAGTGATGCATCTGGCCGCCCCATCAACAGGTAATTTGGGGTCACTGGATCTGGATCCGCTACATCAGAAGAAACATAACCCAATGGCTTTGCATTGAGTATAGCCTCAACTTCTATAAGGAGTGTTCTGAGGACTTCTTCTGTAAGAGTTTGGGACCCGATGATGGTACGCATAGCAGTTTTAACAGAGCGGATTTCACGCTCCCACATACCTCCAAAATGTGGGGCATTTGGGGGATTGTATTGAAAATGAATCTTCTGTTTTGCTAACTGGGTTTGGAGGTCTGGGCTCATGGAACTGAAAGCTGTCTGTAGTTCCTTTTCACCTCCTCGAAAGTTGGTGCCCTGATCTGACAGGATTTCAAAAGGCGTTCCACGTCGAGCAACCATACGCCTAAGGGCCATCAGAAACGAGTCTGTATCCATGTTACTCAGTAAATCCAAGTGGACACAGCGGGTCGTCATACATTTAAAAATTATTCCCCACCTCTTTTCATTACTCCTTCCTCGCTTTACCAGGAATGGGCCGAAGCAATCTACACCTGTGGAGTAGAAAGCTGGTTTCATCAGGCGGAGTCTGGCGGGGGGAAGCTCTGCCATTTTTGGAATTTTAGGTTTAGCTCTCCACTTTTGACACTCGACACAGGAATGCTGATGGCGCCGTATTGCTTGTCTCCCTCTGAGTATCCAGTAATATCTTCGCATTTCTGCAAAGACCCTTTCTGGACCAGGATGGCCGAGTTTGGTATCATACTGCTTTATAAGGAGGCGGGTAATCGGGTGTTTTGGGTCCAAGACTATGGGATGCAGAGTACTGTAACTCAGGTTGGTAGTTTGCCGCAGTCTTCCTCCTACACGGATGAGTGCAGTCGTTTTATCCAACTCTGGTGACAAAGTGAGCAGACTACTGGACAAAGGGATTGGCTTGCCATTTGTTAGGGCCTGATATTCTGTAGGGAAACTGTCTAATTGGGCTTGCCTCAAAAGACTTGATTCAGACTGCTGGTACTCCAGTGCTCCTGGGTCACCCGTTTCCCCCACCAACCCCTGACTGGATCTGCAAGTAGCTTCCAGAAGTTCTTCAAAGGTCGAGAACTGGGTAGCATCTGGCAGTGATAATCCAGTACAAGTCAAAGTAAGGCCACAAAACTTTGTGTTACGAAGCTCGGTGGGGTCCTCATTCAGCCCAATGGCAGGACTTTCTGGCCATGTTACGGGTGGTAGGTAGAGGAAGTCTGGCCCTTTATACCATCGATTGGGTTGGGATAATTCAAGCAAGGTTTTGCCACGTGTGATGTCATCTGCAACGTTGTTTCCTGAATCTACATAGCGCCAGCAGTAACCTTCTGTGAGTTCTTGTATCTCGCTTACTCTGGTTCCTACAAAAACTTTAAATCTGCAGGACTCTGATTTTAGCCAAGTGAGTACTGTTGTTGAATCACTCCACAAGAATGTGTTCCTAATTTCCAATGATATCTCATTATGAAGTATCTTGGCTAACTGCGCTCCAGTGAGGGCAGCACAAAGTTCAAGCCTAGGCATTGATTGTTGCCTTTTTAGAGATACTCTTGATCTGGCATGGATAAATGCCAATTCCACTAGGCCTTGGTGTTCGGTACGAAGGTATGCTACTGATCCATAGGCTGTCTCAGAGGCGTCACAGAAGATGTGAAGTTCTCGTTCTGCCTCTGGGATATCCAGCATGGCTGACACATAACACAGATGTATGGTGATCAGTGGTAGATGTTCTAGTTCTGCTTCCCATTTTTGCCAGGCTTTTAGCAGATCTGATGGAAGAAGGGGGTCATCCCATTCTCTTTCCTTCACCCACAGTTGTCGCACTAAGGTTTTAGCCCTGGTTGTGAAAGGTATTATGTAGCCTAAGGGGTCGTACTGGCTGGCGAGAACACGGTAGATATTTCTCATCGTTACCTCATGGTAGGATAGAGGACGATGGCGGTAATGGAGGGTGTCTACCACACAGCGCCAGTTTAATCCCAGGGTCATCTCTTGTGGATCTGATTGGCTGAGGGAAATCCACAACTCAGTGTTCTCTGACCTAGCCTCTTTGGGGAGATGGCTAACCACTGAGGCCTCATTGCTCGCCCACTGACGGATTTCAAACCCGCCTGAACCCAGTAGGGACCTTAACCCATTGATCAGCTCCTTGGCTTCTGTCAAGGATGCAGTACTCTGTAAACAGTTGTCAACATAAAAGCAGCGTTCAACTGACTGTCGTAGCTTATCACCAGGTTGGCAATGAGTAAAAACGTGTCGCTGTACTGCGAATGTCGCACAACAGGGGCTACAGGTTGTGCCGAATGGAAGAACCTGCCACTCGTACACATCAGGTGGGTTTTCTGGCTCTAGGTCTCGCCACAGGAACCTTAGGAGGGGTCTGTCTCTGGGGAGCAGGCGGACCTGATGGAACATTCCCTTTATGTCTCCACTAATGGCTACTCTATGTTCTCTGAAGCGGATCAACACTCCAAGGAGAGAGGGGCCTAGAGTAGGTCCAGGTAACAGCTGCTTGTTTAGATTTTGACCATTGTAGGTGTATGAGCAGTTAAACACCACTCTATGTTTGCCATTGTGGGTGACAATATGGTGGGGTAGATACCATGATTCTGTAGATTGGGCTGCTTCTTCAGGTGATATCTTAGTGGCGTAACCATTTTTCTCCAATTTCTGGATCTCGTCTTTGTACTTGTTAGCTAATGTTAGGTCCTTTGCCAACCGACGTTCAGTGCTACGGAGATGGCACATAACAGCATCCTTTGGAGCATGTAACAGAGGCATAGTTTTAACTCTCAAAAGTGGAGTGGCGTATCGTTCAACTCCATCTACTTTTACTCTGACAGTCTGTGTCTCCAGCATGTTCAGTGCTTCTCTGTCCTGTTGTGACCTTATTACCATCTTTTCACAGCGATAAGGCAGGATGTCCATCTGCCATAACCGTTCAACGTGATGAAACAGATCTACAGATGGGGAGCAGTTGGATGTGAACAGACAATGGGATACTGATAGTTGTTCCTGCAGATGTTTGGAAGGGCCTTGCAGGGTCCAGCCAAGGCGAGCTCTGACTGCAGCTGGACCCCCAGGTGGACCCAGTCGCACTGGTTCAAAGCTTTCACCAGAGGTGGTATAGGAATCCCTCTCAGGTGTCTGTACCTTTCCTGCAGGGTACTCACAGGGTAGGTGTATTCTGCTAAACCAAACTGATCAGCTGTGAAGGCCCCCTGAATGCTGAACGTTTTCTTAGGGTCAGTTGGAGTGGATAAGCTGAAGTTTATGGAAGTGCCATGCAATGTCCTGATGTCTTGGTGTACTGTCTGTAAATTCAGTTGCTCAGGTTTGCCTTTTAATCCTAGATGCTGTGCAGCTGTGTCAAGCAGAATGGTGCGCTCTGAACCGTCATCAAGTACAGCAAATGTGTCCAAAGCTTTCTGTTGATGATGTATGGTAACCTTTACAACTTTCAGGAACACCTTGCCACCAAAACGAGGTTGGTCTAAGTAAAGAGTCTCTGTGGTGGAGTTGTACAGACTATTGTTCTCACTGGTAACCTCACCTTTCCTTTGGTTGATGTCGTGGAGTATGGAGAGGTGTTTGGCTTGGCAAAGATGGCACGGCCTCTTTAGGTCACAGTCCTTGGCCATGTGGGAGCGTGCACATTTCCAGCATCGTTTATTGTCTTTGATCCATCCAACCATTTGCTCCTTAGTTAATGTTGTGAATACGGTACACTGGCTGAGGTAATGTTCTGCACAACAGTATGGACAGACAGCTTTGCGCTTGTTAGGTAATTTGGGATGAACTGCTTTGGATTCAGGTAATGGTTCTGTGGCCTGTCTTTGTTCTACACCATGCAATACGGTCGTTTGTTTGCTATATCCCCGAATCACTGCCTTTTGATCTCGTTTTATGGTTTTTGTCTTATCAGTTGGGTCAAATTCCATACAGTTGGCTTCTAGCTGTAGCCAATCTGCAAACTCGAGGAGGGAGAACTTGGTCTTATCTGGGTTTCTTTTGAGGTGATGTCTCCTAAATTGGGTTTGTTGTGAACGAGGAAGACGGTTCAGAAGGCGTTTCACATTTGATCCACTGTGCAGTTCTTCAATCCCCTCCTCCTTCAAGGCTTTGAGCATACCGACTATGGCTTGGACTCTAAGGGAAAAGCTGTCAAATGCCCGCTCATCACCAGCATGGATAGGTGGCAGATTCTCCAAAGTCTCTATTTCCCTTAGCACAAACTGGTAGGGTCGGCCATACCTTCTGTCAAGGGCTTGTAGAGCATTAGTATACGGCGTAACTGACTCTGCATGTGCTAGCACCAGTCTGTGTGCATTAGGTACCTTTACATGTTTAAGCAGGATGGAGTATTTGTAATGCTCTGGTAGTTGGGGGTGAAGCAGGTTGTCTAGGGCAATCCTAAGTTCCACATACTGGGCTCTGTCTTCTTTAATGAAATCTGGGAAGGTAGGGCCCTCTACTGTTGGAGGCCAGTATGATGAGGGATGGGGAATGTAGGGCACTGCATCAGCTCTAAGATGAGATGTTGTAACTGGGTACGAAATTCTTGACATTGGCTCAGTCTCTGGAGCAAACTGACTTTGCACTGGGAAAGCTTCAGAAGGTGGTGGTACTTGATAGTATGGGAGCTGGGTGGTTTGTCTCGGTCTCTGGTCTGGGAGAGGAGGTAATGGTTTCATCCAGGGTTCTGCACTGGCATGTACATGTGTTCTAATCGGATCTGCTGAGGGGCTGCAGCATGGTGAGGCATAATGGTGTGTCGACAGACTGGTCTCTCTGCTCATTGGGGGTGGTGACTGGAAATTAGTGTCTCTGATTTGGGTTCTCCTCAGCATTTGAGACAGCTCCTCAACGAAAGGGGGTTGGGTGCTTTGGGTTTTCCCAGGCTGTGGCCAAGGATGACGATCTGTAGTTACAACATCAAGACTGGCATCGGATTTTGGCCTTCCCTTTTCCACTGATTTCAGGATCTGGGTTCTAGGTGTCTGATGCCGAGATGATGCTTGTGAGGAGTGAGCAGATGTTTGAGGAGTACTGTGTAGCAGGACTTTTTCCAAGAGTTCTGTTTGGCGTCAAGCAGTCTCGCTCTGTTGCCTTGTAATTTCCATTATCTGCAGCATGAAATCTTCTGATGCCCCAGCTGTTCCAAATAGGTGGTGAGAGGAGATGGGGGTTGAAGTCACCATTACCTTCTGTTTAGGTTTAACAGTCTGTCCTGATGGGTTCCCAGTATAGTTGACCACATAGTCGTCTAGGAAGGCAGGCCTCTGGATTGTTCTGCGTGGGCGCTGGGATGAGGCAGGAGCAGATTTAGATATTTCAGGACCTGCCTGCTCCTCCGCTTCTGCCAGAGGCAATGCAAGATCTCCTGGTCAAACGACCATGCTTCTAAAAATGTCAGCCCGCCAAATCTCTGCATTTTGGGGGGTTCGTAGTCTGACGGCTGTCCTTTTGCTCTCTTGTTTTGGGGGGAGTACTCTGGGTTCGGGCCACATCCCGAGCTCGGAGCCCTCCACCCAGACAGCACGCCAAATACCATAACCCTCCTGTATTAATATACGTAGATGTGAACTCGTGAAACTTGAGTTTTGTGTGTGTTTATGTGCACTGTAATATATTTTTGTTACACCTTCTTGTATAAAACAAAACAAAGCAAAGAACAAGTGTCTTATCATTTATTATACTAGACAGCATTATACAGCTGTTGTACACTTGTTGATCTGCTGTGATACAAGTCCTTGTGGAGACAGAAAGAATGCCTTCTTCTCCAGTTTCTTTGTTGTATCCTTTGTAGTTTTAAATAATGATTTAATATTGATTTGCCGCCATCCTGGCTATAAAACTGAATAGCCAATTCTTGGGCTTTTTTCGTTGTATTGCAAGTTACTGTGTCCTTTTTATCTGTTTCAACATTAGTTTTTTTTTTATTAAATCTTTGCTATGCGTGCTTATTTATAGACCCCCCTCATATCATAAAGATTTTATAAGTAACTTTCAGATTTTTTATCTGCTATTATTCCTTGTTAAGATAATATTTTAATTTGGGGAGATTTTAATATTCACATGTGTTGTCCTTCCAGACCTTTTGTTAAAGAGTTTAATCATCTGTTAGAGTGATTTGGTCTATCACAGTGTGTTGTAGGTCCTACACACGAACGTGGTCATACCTTTGACTTAGTGTTAACTCTTGGTTTTTCTGTCTGCAGTGTGCAAATTCCTGACACCATATTTTCTGACCATAAGACGGTTTTGTTTAACCCATTTTTTTCTTATAATGGTCAAGCTAATGATGTAACTTTTACTGTTGAATCTTGATTGCTCTCTTCCTCAACTGCTAGCAGTTTTTCAGCTGATTTTGATATTCTCCCATTGAAATCATTGATGTAATCTCCTTGTTCTGTTATGGGACTTGAGGAGTCGGTTATCCAGTTTAATTCTACATGCTCTGATATTTTGAATTCTGTGGTTCCTTTGAAAATTAAGAAGAAATCTAAGCCCTGGTTGAACACCAATATTTGGGCCCCTTAGACAAGAGTGTAGGATGGATGAGCGTAAATGGCTCAAAGATCAATTTTAAGTTTCGTATGAATCTTTGAGAGACTGTTTGACGAAGTTTCAAAAAGCAGTTAAATTACCTAGATCAAACTAGTTTTCTGACATTATTTCAAAGAATTGTCATAATTCAAAAATGATCTTCTCTACTATTAATGCAGAACTTCAACCTGTTATCAGGTTGCCACTTGTGAATTAAAAGAAAATGTTTACTGATAAGATTGCTTGAATTCGGTCTCAGATTTTATCTGTAACTAGTGATCCTGCTACATTTGCTGCTCCTTTGAAAAAATTAACCAGTTTTGTTCCTTTCTCGATGTCACAACTAAAAGATATTGTTGCTCAAGTCATTGTTGGGAAGTCATGGCCTAGTGGTTAGAGCGTTTGACTTCTAACCCTAAGGTTGTGGGTTTGAGTCTCAAGTTGGCAATACCATGACTGAGTTACCCTTGAGCAAGGAACCAACCCCCAATTGCTCCCTGGGTGCTGCAGCATAAATGGCTGCCCACTGCTCTGGGTGTGTGAGTGTGCACTTTGGATGGGTTAAATGTAGAGCATGAATTCTGAGTATGGGTCACCATACTTGGCTGTATTTCATGTTACATTCACTTTTTTTCACATATGAAGCCTTCTGGTTCTTCATGTGATGTTATTCCATCTTCTTTATTTAAGGAGGTGATGGATTCAATTGGTACAGGTGTGCTATGTATTTTTAATAGTTGTTTGTCTACTGGTATTGTTCCAAATAGTTTCAAACAATTCATCCCCTTCTAAAAGAAAGTACATCTTGATGCGTTAGATATTAATCATTTTCATTCTATTTCAAAACCTTGTTTTATTTCAGGAATATTAGAGAAGATTTTATTTGTACAATTGAATGATTTTTTTAGTAAGTAATAATATTTTCAGTCAATATCAGTAAGGTCCCAGAGTTCGTCATAGAACAGAGTCTGCTTTATTGAGGGTTTCAGATGATATTTTATTAGATTCAGGTAATTCTGTTGTACTTCTACTGTTGGATCTCAGTGCAGCCTTCAACACGGTTGATCATGATATCCTCATTGATTGTTTCAAAGACCAAGTGGGTATCCAAGGTCTAGCCTTGGACTGGTGTTCATCATATCTTAAGGGTAGAACCATTTCATTCAGTTTGGGAAACTACTCTTTTTCTCTGGTACTGTTGATGTGTGGGGTTCCTCAGGGCTCGTTTTCGGACCCCTTTTATTTTCCTTTTATTTGCTTCCACTGGAAAATATTTTTGATAAGCAGGGTATAAATTACCATCTGTACCATCTGTAACTTTTTCTAAAATTTTAGACATAAATGAAAGATTTGAAATGGGTCTGTAATTTGCCTGTTCAGTAGGAACTCTTCAGCTGAAGTCTGGGAATGTTAACAGAGCTTCTGATTTTTACATGCGCTCAGTGACTCTGGGAGGAATAACATGAGAAATATCTGGAGGAGCAATAAAGCAGCACTGATGGATATTCGTGTTTGTTTTGATCCGTCATGAGTTCATAAACCATCATCCAAACATCAGGAATAATGATGAAACTCTCAGCGCTGCTGCTGCTCATCACAGTCTCAGTTGGTTCTCACCTTTTACTCTTTCTGTCCACAGGAATCCTTCATCTCCATCAGCAGCTATGTTTTTTTGTTTTTTTTTTTGGTTTATTGATGTTCTGGGAAAATATCAGCTTAATTGGTCAGAACTAATAACACAGTTCATTTCATTGATTCAGTCTCTGATAATATGAATATTTATGTTCATATGCAAATTAGTCTTGTGTTATAAACAGAGTCATTCATTAAGGCTTTAATGAGTTCAGTTAGCCATCATTAGTTCATCTGACCCAAGTATCGAATCATTTGTTTCATTCTTCACTGTCACTTGAGGAGAGATATTTATTTTGATTCAATGTTAGATTGCTAATTTATCATTAATTTATATTTATATTAGTGCTGCAGCCAACATTGATTTTGATAATCTGTTAATTAAATTTTTTGATGATCTTTATTCTGTTTCATTAATCAGATTTAAAAGCATTTTATTAAATGTGTGTTGTCTGTCGTCCTCCTTCAAAATCATAAGATATATAAGACATTCACGGTGTGTGTGTGTGTGTGTGTGTGGGTGGGTGGGTGGGTGTGTTCACTGCCACGTGTGTGCAATTTGGATGGGTTAAATGCAGAGCATGAATTCTAAGTATAGGTCACCATACTTGGCTGTATGTCACATCACTGTAATGTAGATTATGACATGCCTGCTGACAGTGTGATTTATCTATGCAGTTACACAGAACTATATACTCCAACTGTGATTGCTTGTGGTGATAATGAATAATTAATTTCCATACAGTTGCATTTATTTAGATGTTTATTAGCAAAATAATGGTTATATAGTAAATGTTAATACAATTTAGGGTGTTTTAAACATGTGAATCTTGTTAAAAGTTACATGATGGAGCATTTCCTGAGCATCAACCACATCAGCCCACTCACTGACTGAACAGCAACATGAAAGCGGCTTCACCAGACTAATGATGGAGCAAATTTACAACAGAGAGAAAATTAAATTCAAATTAAATTTGTGCATAACTGGCTGTTATTTTAAATTAAGTTTACTAACAACAGCAAATCAAGTACCTGCACGCCGTTGTTGTTGTCTCATCCCCCCAAGACACGCTGCAATGGCAATCCAGCACGCAATTCTCAAAATATCCACAAGTTGGAAGCTTTTAGCGTGGTATATTACAATTATTATCGATATTACAAAACCAATATTCCAATTATGGTAAAATGCTTACATATTGGGGAAAATATCGGTAAATCGATACATTGGTCAATCTCTAACAATGACAATAAATATATTCATTTATTAATAATATCTTGCTGTTACTGATTTATCATGCAGCTCAAAGTATCATGGATAGAAACTCTCTACTGTCTATTCTGATTCATCCACACTGATGAGTTTCAATGAAGAACTTATATGAATACGAAACCCAGCATAGAGCGGCTGAGTGAATGTGGTCTGGACTGTGTGGATGAGGCTCATTGTGTCAGAGACGCTGTAGAAGGACAGAGTTCCTGCTCTGTGATCCACAAAAACTCCTATTCTACTGCTGATGGACTCCACATAGAGAACAGACTCTATTTTATTGTGTTTGAATGAGCAACTGGAGGGACAGCAGAACAAATCCCAGGACTGATCATTAGATCCGAACCTACAATCATTACCCCGTCCCTTCCTGCTGATGCTCTGATATGACAGTGATATATGCACACCTCTGTCTCCTCTCCACTCCAGCTCCCAGTAACAGCGTCCACACACACTCTCTCTACACAACACCTGGTGATACACATCAAATCTGCCTGGATGATCAGGATACGACTGGACTGTGGCTGCGACAGTAATCACTCTGTTTCTCTCAGACAGACGGAGGTATTTATGTGCTGTGTTCAGATCCAGAGTGAGCTGATGGGAATCTGATGGAGATAAAACACATCAGAATCAGGAATTATAAATCTGTTTGATCTTTTCATGTAGCTGAACTCTTCATGTTCAATGTATCATCAGTGTCTCAGTACAGATGAACAGATATTTGAGCACATTATCATTTACATCATCAGTTCTAAAACTCTTCTGTCACCTTCTACAGGAAGAACATGAACACACTTTTCTGTTTGATTTCTTACTGACTTACATTGTAGGAAGTCGTTCCTGGTTCTGGGATCCATGTTGGTGATTGTGTCTGTGGAAATCAACAGACATGAACAGTGTGATTCTCATGATCCTGAATTAATTCCTAAGACATTTCTAATATGATGTTCTCCATGATATGAGATGATGATGGACTGGTTTCTGAGAGCAAATGAATCTCCAGGACTTTACCTCTGTCTGAGATCTTCTTGAGCTCTTCTTTGAAGAAATCCTCCAGTTTGTCTCTCAGCTGATGGACAGATTCTCTCAGATCATCAGAAGAGAAGTGAGACCTGAAGGGATCATCATTTCCGTCTGTAGATTCAGGAGGTGCTGAGAGAGACTGGAAACTCTACAGAAAACAGAAATTAAAACTCATCAGCTCCATACTTCAATAATCTAATAATCTAATTACTTATAATTATAGCTGTTAGAGCTGTTAGAGATATTAAAACTTGATTGATGATTATATAATAAGACACTCATGAAATGTTTCTCTCTGAGTCTCTGTCACAGCAGGATCTGCTCATGTCCACTATGATCCTGTTCTTCTAGATCTGTGTTACCTGCAGGAACTGGATGTGATCCTGTGTGTGTGAAAGCTGCTCCAGCTCAGTGTCTCTCCTCCTCAGATCATTGATCTCCTGCTCCAGTTTCTCCAGTCGTTCTTCAGCTCGACTCACTGCAGTCTTTTCCTGATCTCTGATCAGCCGTATCAGCTCAGAGCAGCTTTTCTCAATGGACGAGAGGATGAGCTCAGTAAAGATCCTCTCACTGTCCTCCACTGCTGTCTGTGCAGAGCGCTGTTAGGACACACAGTGATTCAGCTTCAGTGAGTCTGAACTGAGACGGAGACAAACTTCTCTTCTTCTCCAGACTCACCTTATGAGACTCCACAGTCTCTCTCAGCTGCTGGAGATCTTTCTCTCTCTGCTGGATTCTCTGCTGGAACGTCTTCTGAGTCTCCTTCAGTTGGTGCTGGAGGACCAACAGAAGATTGTAAATGTCTCAAAAAATTACTGTCACTAAATTATCAATGAATCCAGTAAATTTGGAGCTAAAATCCAATGGGTGAAGGTTCAAACTAAAAAAAAACTGATTATCGGTAACAATCATCGAACATGAATTATGATTAATATTAAGGCCTGTTGCACTGCAGGCGTAAGTATCATGAGAGAGAACCAGACACAGACGTAGAGCTTCACACTGACAGTGTTTTTGTCTAATTAAACTGCAGTTCTACTCAGAAAACAAACAGACTATTGCAGGGGTGTCAGACTCATTTTCACTGAGGGACACTTCAACATTAATGCTGCCCTCAAAGGGCCTGTTTTAAGATAGTACATATGTTACTACTCTTTAACATATTGTTAAATAACTGTGTCTTTATTTTATTATTTCTCCTTTAAGTTAAAAATATTGTATATGTATTTGCATTGATGTAAATATATATGTTAGATTAACATAAAACTTTTTAATTTATCAGGTTCAAGAAATTATTCAATTATTTGCATTATTTACATTACATTACTCTGTAAATCAAGGCAAATAAAGACAAATATTATCAATCACAATCCATAACTAACTTTGTTTAAAATATTTTAAGCATATCAGTAGCATGATTTTCCGTTTCTATTTGGCGTGAAAAATGACTGAAAATGACTTTGGCATGGATATAACACGCATGTGTTTGGATAAGATATGCAGTTTTGGTGTGCACATGATATGCAATCAGTATTGGAAGTGCTTTTTTGATCTTACTGTTTGATTGCATTCACTTACTGGATCCTTGGACTTTCCAGGAGTTTGCCGTTTGATCTGATCTCAAAAATCTAGATATTAAAATTTTTATAAAGTATTGTTTTCATCAAAATTTACTGAGTCAAATCAGTAACTAGATAAAATGTTTATCAAGACAAACTTTAAGTTGGCTTGAGAAAGCCTGACCAGAAAGTTTGAAAAGTTTGAAAAGTTTGAAAAGTTTGAAAATGTGAAAAGTTTAAAAAGATTTAAAAGTTTAAGAAGTTTAAAAAAGACAGTGATTAACAAATTGCTAGCATGACTAGCATTCGACTAGCATGTCATAGCAGGTTGTTAGCATGAATAGCATGTTTCTAGCATGACTTGCATTCGACTAGCATGTTGCTATCATGATTTTATCATGATTAGCATGTTGCTAGCACGTTTCTAGAATGATAAGCATGCAACTAGCATGTTGCTAGCATGTTTCTAGCATGATTAGCATGTTGCTAGCATGTTTCTAGCATGATTAGCATGCGACTAGCATGTTTCTATCATGATTAGCATGTTGCTAGAATGTTTCAAGCATGACTAGCATGTTTATAGCATGACTAGCATTTGGTTAGCATGATTAGCATGTTCTTAGCATGTTTCTAGCATGACTAGCATTTTGCTAGTATGTTTCTAGTATGACTAGCATGCGACTAGCATGATTTTAGCATGATTAGCATGTTGTTAGGATAGATAGATAGATAGATAGATAGATAGATAGATAGATAGATAGATAGATAGATAGATAGATAGATAAGAAAGAAGTATTAGATAGATAGATAGATAGATATAAACAGTCAGATAGATAGATAGATAGATAGATAGATAGATAGATAGATAGATAGATAGATAGATAGATAGATAGATATAAACAGTCAGATAGATAGATAGATAGATAGATAGATATAAACAGTCAGATAGATAGATAGATAGATAGATAGATAGATAGATAGATAGATAGATAGATAGATAGATAGATAGATATAAACAGTCAGATAGATAGATAGATAGATAGATAGATTAGATGAGTTTGAATGAGTTTAAATTGATTAGCCTCGAAGCTTGATTGAGTCTAATGGGATTTGGAGCTTCGGTCATCTGAACATCCTGTCAATGAAAGCCTATGGGATTTTTATGATTTTTAATCTTAATTTTTATGAAAATCATAAGTCCAAAAAGATATAGCACAGGTATAGGCTGAAGAGCTGTGCTGAGTTTGGAGTCTGTAGAGTTAAAGCTTTAGGAGGAGTTAGAGTTGCAAAATTTTGGGTCAGAAGAGTAATAAGAAGAAAAATAATATTAAGTTTAAATAGGATTTCAGTAAGTTGGCTTTCTCAAGCCAACTTAATTAATTATTATTTGACTACTCTGCACCCATTCCAGTAAAGTAAATGCATTTGCACTGTAAGATCAAAACAGAACACCTGATGTGCTCTCGTGGTACTCACTTGGAAAACCCCTGGTATTAATTCATAGTGCCCCCTCCTGGGTAGTCTGGTTTATATAGTGTCATTGATTATGATTTGATTGCTTCCACTGACCTCAATTGTAAGTCATTTTGGATAAAAGTGTCTGCTAAATTACTAAATGTAAATGTAAATAATAAGCATTTTCATAATTTACTATATAAAGCAGCATATATTTTTATTTTAAGGCAACCATATGCTCCCGCAGGCCACATAAAATTACGTGGTGTTTTGAGTTTGACACATGTTAGACAATTGGATCACTACACGTAGTATTAACTTGATCAAACAAAATACCTGATTCTCTGTCCTCTGTGCTGCAGCGGATACAGTGTCATGGTTTTTATGTCCATCAATCGTACACAGCATACATATACATTTCTGATCAGTGCGACAGAAAACCTCAAGGAGCTTATCATGTTTCTGGCAGATCATCTCCTGCAGTTGTCCAGTGGCATTAGTCAAATTGTGCCTCTTTCCTTTAAACCAACTCTCGTGTTGTTCAAGATGATTCTGACAGTAAGAGTTCACACACATCAGACAGGACTTGATGGCTTTGGATTTTCTTCCAGTACAGACGTCACACTCCACATCTCCAGCTCCAGCGTCACAGTCAGCAGGACGTTTTCTCTTCTTCAGTTTTTCAACCACTTCAGCCAGCATGGTGTTTCTAGCTAAAGCAGGTCTTGGACTGCAGGTTTGTTTGCACTGAAGACAGCTGTAGACTCTCGTCTGATCCTCCTGATCCCAGCAGTCTGTAATACAGCTCTTACAATAACTGTGTCCACACTGGATGGTCACTGGATCCTTCAGGAGATTCTGACAAACTGGACACAAGAACTCATCGTGAAAAATTCTGGCTTCTGCCATTTTACTGCATGAATATAGAGTCACAAACACACATTAGCTCAACCTAGTTTTAGTTTCTCTTTCTCTGAACACACGTGTGTCCTGTTTCCTTGTTCTGTGTTTGAGGGATGTGTATAAGTAAGGTGTCTATGAGTCTGTAAAGCAGGTTCCTGTTCCTCATTATATGTATGCAGACATTATTATTAATTAGTGGCTTTCACTATTTCCTTCTGTATTGTATGATAAAAGGAAAATGTGGAGCACGGTCGGTCAAGATAAGTGTAGCCAGGCAGAGTACACATATTTAGATTAAGCTAATGCCATGTTTCACAGAGGCAAAAACAAGTCCAGTTTTTGTCCAAAACAATGTCACAAAGTGAATTCGCTTTGTTTTTAATAGAGCAAGTGTTCAGATGTGCAAATCTGATTGTGTCAAGGCGGACACCACAGCTGGATGGAGTGGACTTATGGAGGTAGGAGAAATTACCAAAACATGGTGTGAAGATAAATGGTAATGATCCGGACGCCTCTAAGACCAAACTGCTCCACTTTAATGCAGATTCCAGCAGGAGCCACAATGAACGTACTTTGGCTGTCCGAGAAGTTGTAGTGATCATAGTTGTGTTTTCGAAACACCAGTGGCAAGTGGCTGAGAATGATGAAGTTGTAAAAGTTCCATGGCCGAGTATTTTATCATAGTGCAGTCCGAGAGGTAGAAGAGAATCTTGCAGTAGACACCAAATAATGCCAGTATGAAAACAAATAAAATCCAGCAAAGCCGCATGTTAGCAGATATCAGCCAATAAAAAAACATTCAACAGCACCTTAAAATAAACAATTTAACGCGCTGATGGATAAGCGGCAGCCACAAGTGCACCAGCGTCCTCTCACCTTAGCCCTCCAAACTGTTCATAGTCATATAGGTGGTCAGGGGGACAAATAGGCTGTTTGTAGTCACATAGGAGGTTAGGGGGACAAATTGGCTGCTCGTGGTCACAGTTCTTAGAATAGCCACAGAGGAATAGGCTGTTTGTGGCCATAAAGGTGGTCAGGTAGACAAATTGGATGTTCGTGGTCACATAGGAGGTCAGGGGGCAAAAATTTTGTTTGGGGTTATAGATGCAGTCATTGAGACGAATAGGCTGTCCATGGTCAGTGGGCAGGGCCCAGGCTGTTACTTAGATTGCAAGTGTGAACAAAGGCTGTTAATGGTCACATAGGTGATCAGGGGGATGTATAGGTCAGTGGGTAGGGACTGGGGGCAGTGCTTAAATGTCCAGAGGGCCAATGAGGAGTTGTTGGCCACATAGGCTCTCTGTGGGAGGTTTAGGCTGCCTGAGGATGCCCACCTCCAACCTATTCAAAGCACCTCCCAAACATGGTCTCTGTTAAGGAGGTGACTGCCCACCAAATTGCAACAAAAGGTGCAAAACCAGAGGGCAGCTTTGTTCCCTTCCATGTGGCCCCTTGTGGCCCTAGCCAACACCTTTGGTGGGCCCCGGAGGCCTTCTATTGGTGCCTGGGTGGTCATGAGGGGCGGGAAAAATCATCTAGGGGGTGGTGCGCAGCATCCAGTCTCTCAAGTGACTTCATCAATCAATCACCTTTATTTATATAGTGCTTTAAACAAAATACATTGCGCCAAAGCACTGAACAACATTCATTTGGAAAACAGTGTCTCAATAATGCAAAATGATAGTTAAAGGCAGTTCATCATTGAATTTAGTTATGTCATCTCTGTTCAGTTGAAATAGTGTCTGTTTTAATTTGCAATCAAGTCAATGATATCGCTGTAGATGAAGTGACCCCAACTAAGCAAGCCAGAGGCGACAGCGGCAAGGAACCGAAACTCCATCGGTGACAGAATGGAGAAAAAAACCTTGGGAGAAACCAGGCTCAGTTGGGGGGCCAGTTCTCCTCTGACCAGACGAAACCAGTAGTTCAATTCCAGGCTGCAGCAAAGTCAGATTGTGCAGAAGAATCATCTGTTTCCTGTGGTCTTGTCCTGGTGGTCCTCTGAGACAAGGTCTTTACAGGGGATCTGTATCTGGGGCTCTAGTTGTCCTGGTCTCCGCTGTCTTTCAGGGCAGTAGAGGTCCTTTCTAGGTGCTGATCCACCATCTGGTCTGGATACGTACTGGATCCGGGTGACTGCAGTGACCCTCTGATCTGGACACAGACTGGATCTGGTGGCCACGGTGACCTCGGAACAAGAGAGAAACAGACAAATATTAGCGTAGATGCCATTCTTCTAATGATGTAGAAAGTACGGTGTTATGTGAAGTGTTCCGGTTCCAGTTTACCTAATTAATGCAGCCTAAAAATCCTTTAACGGATTTGGATATTAAAAGCATATTAGTATGTTATGTGTATGCCAGGTTAAAGAGATGGGTCTTTAATCTAGATTTAAACTGCAAGAGTGTGTCTGCCTCCCGAACAATGTTAGGTAGGTTATTCCAGAGTTTAGGCGCCAAATAGGAAAAGGATCTGCCGCCCGCAGTTGATTTTGATATTCTAGGTATTATCAAATTGCCTGAGTTTTGAGAACGTAGCGGACGTAGAGGAGTATAATGTAAAAGGAGCTCATTCAAATACTGAGGTGCTAAACCATTCAGGGCTTTATAAGTAATAAGCAATATTTTAAAATCTATACGATGTTTGATAGGGAGCCAGTGCAGTGTGGACAGGACCGGGCTAATATGGTCATACTTCCTGGTTCTAGTAAGAACTCTTGCTGCTGCATTTTGGACTAGCTGTAGTTTGTTTACCAAGCGTGCAGAACAACCACCCAATAAAGCATTACAATAGTCTAACCTTGAAGTCATAAATGCATGGATTAACATTTCTGCATTTGACATTGAGAGCATAGGCCGTAATTTAGATATATTTTTGAGATGGAAAAATGCAGTTTTACAAATGCTAGAAACGTGGCTTTCTAAGGAAAGATTGCGATCAAGTAGCACACCTAGGTTCCTAACTGATGACGAAGAATTGACAGAGCAACCATCAAGTCTTAGACAGTGTTCTAGGTTATTACAAGTAGAGTTTTTAGGCCCTATGATTAACACCTCTGTTTTTTCTGAATTTAGCAGTAAGAAATTACTCGTCATCCAATTTTTTATATCGACTATGCATTCCATTAGTTTTTCAAATTGGTGTGTTTCACCGGGCTGCGAGGAAATATAGAGCTGCGTATCATCAGCATAACAGTGAAAGCTAACACCATGTTTCCTGATGATATCTCCCAAGGGTAACATATAAAGCGTGAAGAGTAGCGGCCCTAGAACTGAGCCTTGAGGTACTCCATACTGCACTTGTGATCGATATGATACATCTTCATTCACTGCTACGAACTGATGGCGGTCATATAAGTACGATTTAAACCATGCTAATGCACTTCCACTGATGCCAACAAAGTGTTCAAGTCTATGCAAAAGAATGTTGTGTCACTTCATGACCGAATACGTGAGAGCAACAGGTCTGTAGTGAAGATGGGGGCAAGTTGGTCAGCACAGACTTTTAAACAGGCAGGTGAAACAGTGTCTGGGCCTGAGGACAAAGATGGGAAACTGTTTATGCTTTTTACCTGCTTGTTTCCCTGACAACAGCATTTTGGAGACTGAAAATGCATTTTTTTGAAAACAGTTTCAAAGTGCAAGTTTTTGAAAATGCCACCATTATCGTTTCCATGTAAACACCCAATACGGGAATCTTTGAAAACGGTGACGTTATGCGTGTGCATATTATGTGTTTGGTATGTAGACATGTGTAGTACGTTTCGATTTTAAAGGCAAACATAAACAAATATACACACCTATGGCACAGTACCAGGGCTCAATTTGTATCTGGATACGGCAACTCCAAACTCCGATCCGGCACCTTATTTTGGCAGATCCCCCTCCTCCATGGTCGGCAATTGCCATACCCTATAACCCAGTCAGGTGTACTGTGAAAAACTATTCAAACTTCATATCTCTATTATAATTCATTATTTATTATTTTAAATCAGAGGGTTTTACAAATATTAAACCAATGATAAGTATTAAAAGCTTGTCAGTAAAACTTTGTAACACCATTGGATCCTCAAGCCCTTAGCAAAACCTTGTAACTTCACCTCCATTCCATTCAGATTGACCCACCACGCACAGCATGGATGAAACAGACCTCCTCCAAGCAATTTAAGTTTAAATAAATAACTGATTTTTGAATAGTACAGCATTTTCTTTGCAACACTATGTCTGTAAAGGTTTATATTTTTTAGTGTTTGAAGACCGGAGAAGTAGGTTATTTGCCATCTAGCCAATATACTTTTGTACATTTTAAGTATCCCTGTGCAAAAGCACTTAATCGTTTATGTCATGAGATTTTGGCCAAATGGATTAAATAACAAGAAAAACTAAGCGTCTATATGGCAACAATAAACGTGTAAAAGTGAATGAAAGCATATAATGCGATGCACTTGCCTTCTGTTGACAGATAAAACACGGATCTATCTACTTGCATTTCATTAGAGTGTGCCATGGAATTGTTTTATTTTTCAACACCCACAACAGATATCTGTTACATTAAACTACCGGAAGGAACACGGAGCCGAGGATAAACGAAATAAGGCTTTATTAAATCCAACACAAGGGATATCCAACATGGAACTCAGAGGAAGACACACGTAAGTAGTTTGTAGACCCCGAAACAACTGAACTGAAAGGACAAGGCTTAAATACATGGGATAATTGGGGAAACAATGATTAAATTAACAGGGACATGGAACACATGGGGAATAAAATACACACCTGGTAACTAATCAAATCAAACACTGGAGACAGAAACTGGGTCACAGGGGCGAAAACACACTAAATGAGTCCAGTGGTGTGACATTACTCCCCCCTCCCGGTAGGTGCGTCCTCGCACCGTAGAAACAACAGAGGGAGGCGTGGGTGGGAACTTGGGAGGAGGTTCCGGTGGAGGACAGATTCCCAGGAGGGGGCCAGCAGACAGGGACCACGGAGGAAGGAGCCAGGGAGGAAACAGGAGCAGAAGGAGCCAGATGGTCCAACAGAGACCAGCCAGGACGGAGATCCAGGGTGGAGTCGATGGTGGGAGGAGCCATGGTGGTGAAGGGGCCGACGACACCAGGGGGCCGACAGGCGAAGACTGCACTGGTGGGTGAGGAGCCCAAGATGGAGCAGCACAGCCGCAGAGCCAGGGTGACGTCGAGGATCCGGAGGGCCTAGGTGGAGCAGAAGGCTCAGGCAACCAAGGCGGAGGCGGGGTCCTGGAAGACCGCTGTGGAGCCGGAACGACCGAGGATGGAGGTGGAACCAGAGGAAAGGAGTCCCGAGGCTGCGGATGGTCGATGACTGACCAAGGTGGAGCCATAGGGACGAGGGAGCCCGGTGGAGCAGGTGGGATGCCAGGCCACGGTGGAGACGAGGGAGCTAAGAGCCAAGGCGGAGCCGCTGGGTCGAAGGGCCGAGGATAGAATAGATAGGCGTTATAGAAGGTGCAGAGCACGTAGTCCGGGTAGCTGGTGGCATTCGCTAGCAGAAGAAACAGTCTGGTATGGTCCTCAAGAGAACGTCCTTCCTGCTCCAGCAGGAGGAGGAGGAATTTGGGGTGAAAGAGGGGATCCATCGACCTAGTTCAGAAAGAAAAGCACGGAGGAAATACATGCAATGTTAAACTTTTTAGGTCGGGTCTTCTGTTACGTTACGCTGCCGGAAGGAACACAGAGCCGAGGATAAACGAAATAAGGCTTTATTAAATCCAACACAGGGGATATCCAACATGGAACTCAGAGGAAGACACACGTAAGTAGTTTGTAGACCCGAAACAACTGAAATGAAAGGACAAGGCTTAAATACATGGGATAATTGGGGAAATACAGGTGGATGGAATTACTAAATTAACAGGGACATGGAACACATGGGGAATAAAATAAACACACCTGGGGTGTATTCCAGAAAGCAGGGTTAACTTACCGTTAACTAAACCCTGAACTCTCGGTTGATTAACCCCAAACCTTGCTTACTCGAGGTATGTGGTTCCAAAAACGCGTCCAGGAGTAAGTTCAATCAAATCAGAGTATGTTCCATGTTAAGACTCAAGACATTCTCAACCAGGTGACGAATCGACAAGTCACTATAGAAACAGACGCTAAGAAAAAGCACGCCAAGTTGTTTCTTTCTTCTTCTTTTGTCCATTACTTGTTTACACGTTTAGTGCATATCGCCACCTTATTGATGACTGTGCAATAATATTTCTTTTTTTTTCCATTTAATCTTTAATCCCTGAGAATGTGAATTATATTGTTTGTTGTCGAGTTAAACATTACCTTGTCATAGTATTTTATAATTTATACAGATAACTCTTATATATGCCAATAAAATAAATAATAATTTTAGAATAATATATTACCTTATTTATTACTTAGCACTTCCTAATTAACATATCAAATATATATATATATCTTTATATGTATAATATTATTTTATTTTAATTTTTTTCTTTATATATAAAAGGCTATATTACATATTGTAATATTATATAATGTTGTGTACTATCTGAAGGCTCGTTGAAGTGAACTAACCCTGGAACATAACCTGCTCTGGAGCAGGTTAAGTTCAGAGAGTGAGTTGCTATGACAACTAACATACCCTGAAAGTAACCTCCATTTTTGGAACCGAAAGTTGAGGTTATCCGCTTACTTACTCTTAAACATACCCAGGTATGTCACATAACCTGCTTTCTGGAATACCTCCCTGGGAACTAATCAAACCAAACACGGGAGACAGAAACTGGGTCACAGGGGCAAAAACACACTAAATAAGTCCAGGGGTGTGACAATATCATATTGTGTGTATTTGGTTGCTTGAGCTCAACAAACTATGAAAAATAACTCTTATATAATACCCTAGAAATTTGGATGTGACTGTGTCGGTACATAATAAAGCCTCTGGAGGCTGGTTTAAAATACTAAAAAAAAGGTGTGCAAATAATAATTTTTATGACAATGCAACAATGACTCAATAAGTCAAGTGACAATTCTTTCAGCTTTCCCGAAATGTGAGTGAAAGTATTGTATTGCAGCATGCAGCAGGTCACTGAGTGCAGACAGGATGTGATGATGTGAATCGCTCTCTGAGAAAGTTCATGGATTCAAATCTTCGATTTACTGATTTAATCTTATAGTTTGTGTGAATTTATTTTAGTATTCTAACCTACATGCTAAATTGAATAAATGCAAGAGTTTCCCTCATTATAATTGCTTCAGGAATTATTAAAACCATGTGATATAGCAACACACAGTCCCCGACCGAAATTTGGGACCTATTGTTAAGTTCATTTAGGAATTGAGTGAGATGTATTCCTCATTAAGTAAGGAAGTGTCTATCTGATTAAATTAACCTTGATTAAAAGCAGTAAATCTATTGGTTGTGAACCCGCAGTATAACCTGGAGGAATTCCGGAAGCTGATTGGCCATCAAAACTTCACATGTTAAATAGAACCAGGTGTGCTTTGGTGATTAGTAGTGAGCAGAGGGATCTCTGTTGGCAAGGTTAATGTGCTTCTCCTACCCAAGTTGGTGGTGCTACTGATACTGGAGAAAGATTGCTAAAGCATGTTTGGAGTAAACCAAATGCTGAGATGGCGGTGAAAAGCCACAATGTGTTCATCAACTTTATAGAAGCTACTGGTAGGATAAAGACTCTTTTATTGAATATAGACTGTTTAAGAGACCAATTGTGAATGTCTTGCAAGTTGTTTATTAATGCTAGCAGGTTTAGCATTTAACATGCTATCTCGTCATGTGCAGTAAATACGTTTGATTTAGTGTTGTTAAACCGGTTTGCACTGTATTTCTGATTTGTGAGTATTCTAGTAACATTGGTTGTAATTTAAATGAGTTAAAACGTCTTTAAATGACTATTACTGTGTGTAGTGACTCATATTTATATATTCTCTGTATAGGTTATTAAGCTAAGCATCTGAGCTAAGCATCTGAATTGAACTCTGAAAATAAGCAGAGGAAGACCAGAGTTGAAAGATTTTAATAAATTGCTTCAATGAAGAATCCAAATCCGATGTTTTGAGTTATTCCATGCATCCTATGAAGTTGACTGGAGCTTTGTTCAAGTTTGGGCAGACATTGAGGCTGAGAATCTCTAGATAACTTGACACTTAATAAGCAAGCTTGTGGATAAGAATATTAAAGGCTTCTGGTGGTCCAGAGAAGGAAGCTGGTTCAAAGAACAACAATCAACATTGTTATAAGTTAAAGACAACACATCATTTGATTTAAAATGGCAGAAGAAGCCTTGGGGGAAACGGTGGATCAACTTAAGAGAGAGAGAACCACTACAAAGATGTGTTTTACCAAGCAAGTAAACCTTCTCACCCGAGAGTCAAGTCAAATAATTGAATCTGAACTCAGGAAGGAATTCCAGAAACTATCTTCTATTGCAAGAGCACTTTTTGATGCAAATGATGATTATAAGATGGGATTGGTTGCAGAGCTGGAGGCTAATGCAAACAGTGATGAGAACTCAGAGCTTGAAATTCAACAGGTAGCAGATATTGAGAAGACTGTGAGCAACTGTGAGACAAAGCTTGAAGAGGTGAGAAAAAATTTTCAAATTAACTTGTGGTAGAGATCTGGCCAAGAGGAATTAACAGCTGCAGTCCAAGAAGCTGAGAAGGCTGAGAAGGCTTTGTGACCATTCTGCTTCAATACCCGTTGCTGGTGTCAATTGTGAAGGATATGAAGTTCAACTAATTCACTTGGAAAGGCTTGTGAGCAGAGCAGTCAAAACTCTATCCAGCTGGGAGCGATGGATTCCTACAACAGAGAAGAAGGACTTTGAGAGCAGAGTGAGGCAGGTAAAAGTCCAAAACAGTGGACTCCTTTTGAGAAACGGTGAGTTTATTACTGCACGTAATACTGAAAGTTCTCAGTTTGTAAGCCCCACAGACCCAAACACAGCTCTCCAAACTATGCCGATTACACCAGTTGTGAGGATAAAACCAGCTAGTTTGCCTAAATTTAGTGGTATGAAGAGAGATTTCTTCCGTTGGAAGAAGGATTGGGTCAGTTTGCAGAAACAAGGAGAACCAACTGGCTCAGCAGAGGTCAAGAAAATCCAGCTCCTGGATAGCTTGGATGGCAGAATTGTTAAGGATCTGAGGCTGTCAAGTTATAGCACTGCTGAGGATGTGTTTAGAGTGTTGGAGAATCGATATGGCAACAAGGTAGCAATTGCCATGGAAATTATTGAAGAACTGGAAAGAGTTCCTGCTGTAAAGGGTTATCAACTCAGAAGATTGATCGACTTGATCCAGATTGTTGAAAAAGCTCTATCTGACCTGACAGATCTAGGGAACCTGCACTGGAAAGCCTCAAGTTGGACTTTTAAAGGAAAGTAGACTAAAGGAACTGCCTGTTATCATGATGCTCTTGGAAGTTACAGCTAACGCTGGGCAGAAGATTGGAACTCTGGTTGATCTTGCATCAGACACCAACTATATAACCCATAAGGCTGCAGCAAGACTGAGGTTAAGATGTGGAGATGTCACTTTAGTTGTGCATGGAGTTGCTGGAATGACCATAAAGGTGAGAACCAAACGATATCTTCTCAGAGTCCGAACTGAGGAAGGTAAAGAAAGAGCACATGAGCTCCTTTTGTTATGGCTTGGATGAAATTGCTGAAGTGCATAAAGTCATCAGACCTAAGCAACTGCAGAGGTTTTTCCCAGAAGTCAAACCTGAGGAGCTGGTAAGACCAAAAGAGATTGAACTACTTCTAAGCCACCGAGAAGGAAGACTAGCCCCGCAAAGAGTGAAGGTTGTAGGGGATCTTGTCTTATGGGGACAGTCCTTTGGGAAAGACAGTGGGCGGTGCACATCCAGACCTATTTGAAGAAATAGATGTAGCTGCATATGAGTCCAAGACACATTTTGCTCACTCAATGAGAACAGCCACAGTAAAATATGAGGAGACCGTGGGAGGACCTGAATTGCAAGTGGAGTCTAAGTCTGCCCAACTACTTCAGGAAGCCAGAGCTGAGACTAATATTGCAGCTGCTGGCAACCGTGAGTTCTTGGAATGGTGGAAATGGGATAGCATTTGGGCAGCTTGTGAACCGATGTGTGGAGCCTGTCGCTGTGGAAACTGTCAACCAGGTGGTAAGGAGATGACACTGGCAGAGGAAAGAGAACTTGAGATTATAAAACAGTGTCTTACCTATGTAGAGGGAGATGTGCACAGCAATTCTCCTCATTGGCATTCAAAATACCCCTGGACTGAAGATCCAGCTTCCCTTCCCAATAATAGGAGTGGAGTTGAGGCAACATTTCTGAGGACAGAAAAGCAGCTGATGCGGGAGCCAGAGTGGCAAATTGCTTATGCAGCTCAAGTCCATGAAATGGTGGCGCGAGGAGCAGCGATCAAGCTAACTGAGGATATGATCAATAGCTGGAATGGACCAGTGTGGTATGTGAGCCACTTAATTGCACCAAATCCTCACTCCGTTACTACTCCAGTGCGTTTGGTATGGAACAGCAGTCAGAAACTTAAAGGAGTGAGTATGAATGATCTTCTTCTGAAGGGTCCAGATGTTCTTAATCCAATCAGAGCTGTCCTTCTACGGTTTAGAAGAGGAGTTTATGCTGTCCTTGGAGATATCAGGAAAATGTACAATTCTGTATGGTTGGAAGAGAGAGAATTGCAACTACATCGGTTCCTGTGGAGAGATGATCAGAGTGAAGAAATAGGAGAATATGCAATCACTAGAGTTAACATTGGTGATCGACCAGCAGGGTGCATTGCACAGCTAACCATGCGAGAAACTGCAAAATTGACAAAATTCTCTCATCTACATGAAGCATGCAAAGTTATCGAAGCAGATAGTTATGTAGATGATATTTTAACATCCCACAATGATCTGTAAGAACTGGATAAAATAATTTAAGGTGTTGAGGAGATCCTAAGAGCTGGAGGGTTTTTCTTGAAGCACTGGGTCCGGTCAGAACAAAGTTGGAACCCTGCTGATGGTGAGATAAAGTCGGCAGCAGAAGACCGAATTCTGAAACTACCAAACCAGCTGAGGGACAAGGACAACAAGGCCCTAGGACTTGGGTATCTAGCAGAGGAAGATAAACTTTACATAATGACCTCAATTAATTTTTCCAAGCGGACAAAGAAAATGAGAGTAGGACAAAACCTCCTTAAAGAAGAGATTAGGGCCTAATCCTTTGATTAGAAGAGAACTATTGAGTCAGGTGGCGGGGCTGTATGATCCGATTGGCCTGGTCACGCCTGTTAAGCAAAAAGGGGCTATCCTTGTGCGAAAGGCATTTCAGGAAGTAGGATGTGGAAGCCTGACCAAAGATACATGGGATAAACCAATGTCAGAAAGTCTCAGAGAAGAAGCCATTAAATTGTTTGAAGAGTATGTCCAGCTTGGCAAGAGACAGTTCCTCAGAGGTTTAACACCTGCAGGCTGGAAAGGAAAACCACTGGCAATAACATTCTCTGATGGAAGTGATAAGACCTATGGAGCTGTAACATATTTCAGGTGGGAAACCGACCAAGGCACTGAGGTGAGGCTAGTTGAATCCAAGGCTAAATTGACTCCTTTTGGATCAAAAGGGAGAAGCAGTTAAGGCTGAAATGTGTGGTGCAGTTTATGCAGCTATATAAAGCATTTTCTTTAGGAGCCTGGCCAAGGAAAACGAGGGTGCAGTTTCCTTGGAGGAATGTAAAGTAATTGATCATATGGATGGAGGAAAAGCTGAATCATGGCATCCCACTGTAGACTCCGGTACCTCTGCTAAGGGAAAGAAAAGGCAGAAGGATGTTTCATCAGGAGGGCTGTTTGATGGTTTAGTAACAAGTAAATTAATCCATGTGGAAATTCAGCAGATTGGTAAGAGTAACTGCTTGGGTGCGTAGAGTGGTCAAGAAGTGGTTGGAAATGAAAAGTAAGACCATGAGTTCCTCAAAGTGGGAGGCAAAGTCTCTGGAAGAAGGGCTTAAAGAAGCTGACTTGACAGGACATGAACAGGAAAATGCTTATGTAGACCTCTTTCTAGCTGCCCAGGAGAATGTGATCTTTCCTAATACTACCCTCAGCAGGTTGGCAGTGTACAAAGATGGAAACTCTGGACTTTTAGTTTGTGGAGGAAGAATTCAGATCTTCAATGAGGATAAAACTGCAGTCCCAATCTTACCATATAATGCATATGTGTCTAAGCTTCTGGCTCAGGAAGCTCATCAAGTAAACCATGAAGAAGTGGCTGGAACTTTAAGGATGAGAAGAAAAGCTTGGGTGGTAAAAGGCCGCAGATTGGCTAGGAAATCTGTCGACTGCTGTGTGACCTGCAGAAAGGCAAGGGCAAAGCAATGCCAACAAATTATGGGAGACCTTCCATCAGAGCGGTTTGAACCGGCTGCTCCTTTTGAGTTTACAACTCTGGATTTGTTTGGGCCTTATGTAGTAAAATATGAGGTAAAGAAGAGGACGGGACTGAAAGTTTGGGGAATTGTCTTTTGTTTCTAAGCATCAAGAGCTATCCATACTGATCTTGTTAGTAATCAATCAACAGAAGGATTTATGTTGGCATACCAAAGATTTACAGCTTTAAGGGGACATCCAAGGAAACCGTGGTCAGACTCTGGGTCCAATTTTATTGGGGCCAAGTCTGTTCTTGAAGATCTTCACAGGTTCCTAGAACGACAAGACAAGGTAAAGTTAGAAACTGAAGCAGCCAAGTATAGCACAGAGTGGTCTTGGAAAATTCATCCTGCAGATTCTCCTCACAGAAATGGAGCAGCAGAAGCAGCTGTCCTTCTGGTTAGGCGAGCCCTCCAGAATCTGGGGTGTAATGGAGTTATGACATGGGGGGGAATGTCAAACCTTTCTTTACACTGCAGCTAATTTGGTCAATGAAAGACCAATTGATGCAAGGACACAAAGTCGAGAAGACTGCGTGGAATACGTAAGTCCAAACTCTCTTCTTCTGGGACGTACTGGGAAAAGAGATCAAGGAAGTTTTGAGTTTGAAGGTTATCCATACAAAAGACTAAGAGTTATCCAGGAAAACGTCAACAAGTTCTGGAGAAGATGGTGTCAGTTAGCAGGGCCTAACCTATTTGTAAGAAACAAGTGGCATACTAAGGAGCGAAATGTTGCTGTGGGAGATGTGGTATGGCTGGCTGACCAGAATGCTTTAAGAGGCCAGTACAAGTTGGCCAGAGTCATCCGTGTAAATGTAGACAAGAAAGGAATAGTAAGGGATGTAATGGTGAGAGCATTTCCCAGCTACCCAGTATCAATTGTTAAACCAAGTCGAGCAGAAACGACTAAGGATGTCAAACCGGCGAAGAAACTTTGTAACAAGATCCCAACTACAACTCTGCACCGAGATGTTAGACGCTTGGTGGTTTTGATTCCTGTTGAAGAACAAAGAGATTCAAGTCCTGCCAAAATGGGTGTGTGACCTCCTTGGGTCATCTGACCAGTAGGTCAAGTGGGAGGTGTTAAGTTCATTTAGGAATTGAGTGAGATGTATTCCTCATTAAGTAAGGAAGTGTCTATCTGATTAAATTAACCTTGATTAAAAGCAGTAAATCTATTGGTTGTGAACCCGCAGTATAAACTGAAGGAATTCCGGAAGCTGATTGGCCATCAAAACTTCACATGTTAAATAGATCCAGGTGTGCTTTGGTGATTAGTAGAGCGGGATCTCTGTTGGCAAGGTTAATGTGCTTCTCCTACCCAAGTTGGTAGTGCTACTCGTACTGGAGAAAGATTGCTAAAGCATTTTTGGAGTAAACCAAATGCTGAGATGGTGGTGAAAAGCCACAATGTGTTCATCAACTTTATAGAAGCTACTGGTAGGATAAAGACTCTTTTATTGAATATAGACTGTTTAAGAGACCAATTGTGAATGTCTTGCAAGTTGTTTATTAATGCTAGCAGGTTTAGCATTTAACATGCTATCTGGTCATGTGCAGTAAATGCATTTGATTTAGTGTTGTTAAACCGGTTTGCACTGTATTTCTGATTTGTGAGTATTCTAGTAACATTGGTTGTAATTTAAATGAGTTAAAACCTCTTTAAATGACTATTACTGTGTGTAGTGACTCATATTTATATATTCTCTGTATAGGTTATTAAGCGAAGCATCTGAGCTAAGCATCTGAATTGAACTCTGAAAATAAGCTGAGGAAGACCAAGTTGCTGTTGAAAGATTTTAATAAATTGCTTCAATGAAGAATCTGAATCCGATGTTTTGAGTTATTCCATGCATCCTATGAAGTTGACTGGAGCCTTGTTCAAATTTGGGCAGACATTGAGGCTGAGAATCTCTAGATAACTAGACACCTACAAAGAGTTGTAAAATAAACTTACACAACTTTTTCTAAATTTTTCAAGCCTGGAAATTGCTGTTTTAAAATTGCATGGCATTTCCATGTTACTCATGACCTTACAGACCCTAAAAGCAACTGATGAACGCTGTTAATCACTTAAACTAGTCCACCAATGTGATGAATGCAACCAATGTGGAATACTCGATTACCTGTCCTTTCTGTAATCACATGCTGGATCCGTTAGCCGGGGACCTCGCAATTTACAAATTAAGCACTGCACAGTACATTTGTTTATTGCTGCTCAATGTCCACGCACCCGGTCCAAGGAACGAAGCTATCCGGTGCTGGCTGAAGGTTTCCTGCGTGTTCAGTCTTTTCAGCATGTAGAGTTATTCAATTTAGGTTAAACTCAAATCTCACTCCATTTTATTATTTAATCTGAGTCCATTTTATTATGACCTCGAATTTAGGTTGGAATGCAAATCGGTTGTATGTCTGTTTCTATTTAGTAGGCCTATTCTTCTGACATTTGATTATTCTAGTTAAAATCTTCGGGTGCTCATGTCGCTAACAGGGATTCAACAAAAATATAGTCAATAATTACAGAGTAAAGCAGAATAAAAACAAATGTAACAATTCGTTATCAGTCAGGTAATTATGTACTCTGCCAATTACATATCCAATTCAAACATATCAAATCGTATCAATACAAAAAATCAAATTCTCAAAGATGCATCTAAAAGTAAAATATGCATACCTGACCTTAGAAAATACATAGTATGAAGTGAAGAGACACGCAACACACTACAGGCTTTCTGGCTACAGAATCGCTCTGATCCTTTTTGCTGCAATCCTTTAAAATTAAACAAATGGACAGATGGGAAGGAGGTCAACTGCACCTTCACTCTGTGCACTGTCTCGAAGATGCCCGTTTATGTTTGTGTTGTCTTTTTCTCTGGAGATCAAAGTTTTTCAGGTTCTTTCATCTTCCATCGAAAAATTTGCTAACGCTTCTTCAGCAAAGTTTGGATTTACTTAACTAATATTACAACCAATACCAGAATGCTCCATATACAACATATAAATGCAGGTACTGTTTACTAACAATTACTTTCCTGGAATATGAAATATAGCGGTTTAAGCCATTTTTATGTAAACGCAAATTATTTGTAAACATTTTTAATCAGTTTAGGTGTATGTGTGAAGTGCAGATTAGAGCAGGGGGGGGGGGGGGGGGAGAGACTGGGATCGTCAGGTAGTTGTTGATTCTCCATAGACTGTGGGGGTGGTGTCTTGTACTTGGTGATGTTACTCAGACCAGACCTTACTGACATTGGGTCATTGGCTGAAAACTTTTTTTCCTTAGCTTTTCAGAGTCGTTTTTTTATTCACCCTGATCTCATTTAGTAGTCTGTTCTTGGCCTGGCTGTACAACATTTTATCCCCACTTCTGTAAACATCCTTTTTAGCATGACAAAGCTGCTTGCGTTTTACAGTAAACCTTGGTTATCATTATTGAATGACAGTAATGTCCTGATAGAAATACACATATCATCAAAGAAACTGATATAAAAAATGAAAATAAAACAGTGATCAGAAAGCCCCAAAGTTACCCGTGGGACAGAGTGATATTCATCCTTTATTGTGGTGTAACAGCCCTGCAAACAAGCCTGCACTGGCCCAGCTCGGCTCAGGGCCCCGAGAATTTGCTCATTGGCAAAACATTGGCCCCTCAAGCCAATGTCTGATCTCTGAGAACATTATTTAGATGTAATAATTTCACTTCATAGTAGCCCTAGAATACCACTGCATGAAATTTTGTCATTATGTCATTATGCAGAAATTCTTTGGACAGAATCATGTAGATTCACACATATATCACACACAATGGTGACAATGAAAATATTGTTTTTTTTTATGTTCTGAGTTGATCTGAATATTTTGTTGACTGTCATCATTGATATTGCTGAATCTTGATATCTGTCTGAGGTTATAAAGCACTAAAAGACTGTAAGCCTAAGACTGTGGGTTACCTGTGACAACTGCTAGGGTCCCGGTCATATCATCGCACATACATTCCCAGTTTTTCCCAATTGCTAAATCCCTCTTTGAACTATTGTCAGCAGGAAAGCCTTCAGGAAATGTGGCAGCTGGTAAATGGGAAATCTGTAAGAAGGGCATGGGAAAAGGGAGAAAACTGCCTCACAACTTAATTCCAGTCAGTCTATAACTTGGAAAGAACAACATCAGAATTTCTTCAAACAGCTTCTTGAGTTCTTGCTTCACTTGCTGATCATAGGCTACCCTGGTTTTGAACAGCCATCATCTTGCATTGTGATGCATCACAAGAGTGCCATTCTGAATCAGAGGCAGGAAGGGAAGCTGGTGGTGTTTGCCTATGGATCATGGACACTAACGGTTCCTAGGAAGAATCATAATTTGCACTCTGGGAAAATGGAATTCCTTGCAATGAAGTGGGCTATTTGTTAGCAATGAAGTGAATACCTTTATCAAGTAACTTACTTTGTGGTCAATACGGACACTAACCCGATGACATATGTGTTGTCCATGACCAAGCTCAATGCCACCACCCACCAAATGGATAGCAGAGTGGGCTGACTGCAATTTTATCATCAAATAAAGATCAGGCCGCACACATGGACTGTCGAGGAGGCCCTTGGACATGGAGAGTAACATGCAGACCTCTTCACAGGAGACAAGTCCAAGAGTCAATGCTCTCCCCCTACCCCACCTTGGTGCCTCAGACCACATCACTGTCAGGCTCTTGACAGATATAAGTGTGGCCGGAAGGGCCGTCAGAGCCTCTTCAAGACCCTTCAATGCAAAGTGAAAGCAGCTGAGAATATCATTGGTGTCTCTCTCCCCTCCCTCCAGGACATTTACAGAACCCATCTCACCCGTAAAGCCCTCTGCATGGCAGGTGATCCCACTCACCCATCACACAGCTTCTTCAGTCTAACCGGCTGAACTCACTCCTGAACTTGCCCCCCCCCCCTTCTGCCCCAGGCACCACTGAACTATGAACCCCCCCCCCCCCCCCAGATTCCTCCCCCCGACTAACATACGATGATATGCACCTGTCACTTTGTGCAGCATTAGTCTGCTCACTACCTCATTCAGCATAGAACTGACATCATTCTACTACCTCTTTAGTCAGTTAGGGTTAGGTAACACTTAATTTTTGCTGTTTCTAAAATTATATCACAGCATTCAAAATCGCCTAAAATTTTGTTTCAATCTATTAATAGATTTTTAAACTCAAATACTGTCTCAATACCACCATCCACTGAGTGTTGTGAGAAGTTTTTAAATGTCTTTTTAGACAAAGTTAATACAATTAGATCTGGTTTTCATGACTGGAATGGCTTGACAGGAGACATTCTAAAAAACGTCAGCACGTTTGATAAATTTGATTTGGTTTCAGTTAAGGATATTAGTCTTATTATTGGTAAGTAGAAACGCCCTGCTGCTAGTCGGGATGTTTTGCCTTTTGATTTGTTGGCTGCGACATTCGATTATACTGGGCCTTGTACTACTGCTATTGTTAATTGCAGTCTTTATACAGGCACTTTTCCTTTAAGTTTTAAGCAGGCGGTTATTCAGCCCCTTCTTAAAAAGACTACTCTTGACCCGTTGGATTTTAATAATTATTTTAATAATATATCTCAAAAATTTTGGAAAAGGTAGTTTTATCTCAGTTAAGCTCTTTTTTGGCTAAAAACGAGGTGTTAGATGTCTTTCAGTCTGGTTTTCGGGCAGGACACAGTACTGAATCAGCTTTATTGCGAGTCTCAAATGATTTATTACTTATTGCAGACTCGGGAAATACTGGGGCTTTAATTATGTTGGATCTTAGTGCAGCTTTTAATCTAATTGATCACGATATCCTTATTAGTCGTTTGGAACACGTTGTAGGGTTGAGAGGGACGGTTTTAAAATGGTTTTCCTCATATTTAAGGGGACGTTCAATTTCTGTGAGGGTTGGGGATTTTTCCTCCAGGTCAGTTTCTCTGGATTGTGGAGTACCTCAGGGTTCAATTCTGGGACCTCTTCTCTTTTCTCTGTTTTTGCTTCCTCTAGGCCAAATTTTTAAGAAATATGGTATATCTTATCACCTATATGCCGATGACATTCAGATTTATTTACCGATTGGAGCTGGAGGATCAAGCCCTAATTTATCGCTGGTTGCTTGTTTAAAGGAGGTGACCAGTTGGTTACGACAAAACTGCTTGCAGTTAAATGCCAGCAAGTCTGAAGTCATGGTGTTTGGGATGAAAAAGGATGACAGTGGTTTAGCCGATTTTCTAGGTATATGGGAAACATACGTTCAGCCTAAAATAAGAAATTTAGGTGTAATTTTTGACTCTGCTCTTACGTTTGACCATCAGGTAAAAAATGTGGTAAAAAATTGTTTTTATCAGTTAAGGACTATTGCGAAAATGAAATCTTTTTTGTCTGTTCCTGATCTGGAAACAGTGATTCACGCATTCATCTCTACACGTTTGGATTACTGTAATGCTCTATATGTAGGAATCAGTCAATCTCTCATTTCAAGATTGCAGCTGGTTCAAAACGCTGCAGCGAGGCTATTGACTGGTATTAAGAAAAGGGAGCATATTACACCTGTTCTGGAAAGGCTTCATTGGCTCCCTGTGAAATATCGTATACAGTATAAGGTTTTGTTATATGTTTTTAAAGCTGTTCACGAGTTGGCTCCGGAATATATAAAGGATTTGGTGCTTATGAATTCTGGTAGATCTCAAAGGTCCTTTAATTGTTTACTGCTCGTTGTTCCAAGAACTCGTCTTAAAACTAAAGGGGATTGAGCTTTCTCAGTCGTTGGACCTAGGCTGTGGAATGCTCTTCCTCCTGATATAAGATCTGCACCGTCAGTTGATGTTTTTAAAACTCGTGTGAAAACTTATTTGTATTCTGTTTCTTTTAATTCTTGACTTTGTCATTCTATATATTTTTTTTTTTTTTGTGGTTTCCTTGCTTTTAGATGTACAGTCCTTTGGTCTACCTTGTAGTTGAAGGGGCTATATAAATAAATGAGACTTGAGACTTGAGTTTTAATAAAATAACTCTTTCTGCCATGTGCCTTGCGCTGCTTTATATAACTTTATTTTCATTTTTATTCGTTTTTTACATGCCCTTATTTGTTTAGTTTTTTTTTTTTTACATTATATTAGATTTTTTTAGGCTCTACTGTTAGTGTTATCTGTATGCACCATGAGTCTGAGAGTATTGTATTTTTTAATTCTCTGTATGTATGTTATGTACTGTACATGTGAAAGAATTGACAATAAAGCAGACTTGACTTGACTTGACTAATCATCAGGTTTTATCCAGGTTTCTGTCAAACAGAGTACATCTAGATTATGAACGGTGATCATATCATTTACAGAAAGTGCTTTCATAGAAAGGGAGCTGATAATCAAATAAGCCAAGCTTTATAATTTGTTTATCTGTATTGCATCTGTTTTTTTATTTGTTGAACCTCAATTAAATTGTTATTCTTAAATTGGACATTTTTTTAAATTTTAGTTCGTTGAACAGTCACACTATCTATAGTATTATATCTAGGTGAAAGAGTCTCTATGTGCTGAGAATAATCTGACTTCTGTGATGTGAGGCGGTTAGCAGATGGTCGGTTTAGCCAGTCTGTCTGCTTCCTGACCGGGGCCAAGTTAGTCAAGTACAAACTATTAGACTATATGCCATATTTATAGAGAGAAGAGCGGCACCACCCCAGGAGGGATGAAGTCCATCTCTTTTCAACAAGTCAGGTATGCCCCAAAAGTTGTCCAAAATTGTCCAATTGTCTATAAAACCTATGTTATACTTCAGGCACCACTTAGAAATCCAGCCATTAATTGATGATCTGCTATGTATCTTATCACCACAGTAAGCAGGGAGAGGACCAGAGCATATTACCGTGTCTGACATCGTGCTTGCAAGTTCACACACCTCTTTAATGTTGTATTTAGTGATCTCTGACTGGCGAAGTCTAACATCATTGTCTAACCCTAACCGTTGTGAATAACAATCGTGCTGTATTTACATTTAGCATTAGCCAGAACTTTTAAATTTGCCAAGATGTCAGGCGCTCTGGCTCCTGGTAAACATTGGCCTATGGTGGCTGGCGTCTCTATTTTCATGATCTGTACAATAAAACTGCCAATAACTAGAGCACTTAGGTTTCTCAGTGGGTGTGTCACTGAGTGGGGAGAACCTGTTTAATTTTTTGATTGGAACAGAAGAGCAGTGTTTTGACCCGCAACTATGCCGCCTCACAGTCACCCAGTTGCCCTGCTGTGAAGGGACTGTTACCAGAACCAAACAATGTACAGGACTGCCTGAGCTAGATCAATCCAAAGCCATATCTAGAGCCCTCACATTCTTACTGTCCTCATTTAAAGTTCAGATGTGTGTCTCTAATTCTGAAATCTTCTCTGTCAACCTAACTATTTCCCTGCATTTATCACATGTGAATCCCTCATCGCCAACAGAGAGATATAAATTATACATGTGGCAAGCGGTGAAAATAGCAATAGCAGGAGAAGCCATTACTCACCGTGCTTGATGAAAGATTCTTACCACAGTTGTTTGATGAAAAATCAGAGTGAGAGAGTAGCGAGAGAGAGGAGAGAAGAAAAGAAAAAAGAAAACAGCAAAAGGCATGAATGGAAATGCTAATGACAAGCTAACAAATGCTAATGCATTGAATAACTATCAAATTAAAAAGATTTCAGACTTCTGATGTCCCCTCTGAATTGAAAAAAAAAATGTTTTTTATACTGACCATTTTCTATTCCCTAACCCAACCCTACCACTAAACCTAACCCTTACAGAAAACCTGTTTGCATTGTTACACTTTCAATTAAACATCATTTACTATTTTTAGTTACCCCCCCCCCCCCCCATGGGGACCGCAGGACAGACCCCACAATGTAAAAAAATGGCAGGTTTTACTGTCCTTTGGGGAGCATTTGGTCCCAACAATGTACCATCAACAAGAACACACACACTCACAGTTTTAAAAACTTGAAATTTCATGTCAGTTACAGATTTCAGCCACTGGTAAACATTAGAATATTTTATGAACAAGCTTTAAACTAAAATGAAAACAAATTTCACAGTCAATAATTAAATGTGTGACATTAAAAACAGCGTCTCGTAACACCAGAAAACAAAAGAACACAAGGGCCGGAGATCTATAAAGTGAATATTGAAAATGATTTATTGACTGTGTGTGATAATCTGAAATGAAAGGTAATTATTATAGTGATAAGAAAATGATAGGTTTGACACTACATCAAAAACTAAATCAACACAAACTGAGGTTGAGATAAGCACAGAAACACACGGTCACTCAGCAGGACTCACACATGCATTTTACTGTCTATATAAGTATTTATTACACACGTTATTTCACTGTAGTATAAATGCCATGAAGAGAAAAGAAAAGACTTTATAATATCTCACTGTTACTAATTTATCATGCATCAAAGCATTACGGGTAGAATCTCTTGTCAATCTAATCTGATTCATCAACACTGATGAGTTTCACAGATGATCCAAGTCCAAACCCAAACCCAGGATAGAGCGGCTGAGTGAACGTGGTCTGGACTGTGTGGATGAGGCTCATTGTGTCAGAGACGCTGTAGAAGGACAGCGTTCCTGCTCTGTGATCCACAAAAACTCCTATTCTACTGCTGATGGACTCCACAGAGAGAACAGTGTGTGTCTTATTGTGCCAAAATGAGTACCTCGAGGGAGTGCAAATCAAACTCCAGGATTGATCATTAGATCCAAACAAACACTCAACACCTACCTTCCTGTTGATGCTACTATATGACACTGATATACGCACACCATTATTTCCACTCCACTCAATCTCCCAGTAACAGCGTCCGGACACACTTTCTCTACACAACACCTGACGATACACATCAAATCTGTCTGGATGATCAGGATACGACTGCTCTCTGTGTGTGTGAATCATCACTCTGTTGTTCTCAGACAGATGGAGGTTTTTATGGGCTGTGTTTGGATCCAGAGTGAGCTGATGGGAATCTGATGGAGATAAAACACATCAGAAATAGGAATTATTAATCTGTTTGATCTTTCTCATGTAGCTGAACTCTTCATGTTCATTGTATCATAAGTGTCTCAGTACGGATAAACAATTATCCTGTGCAAATCATCATTTGCATCATCAATTATAAAACTATTCTTTCACCTTCAGGAAGAACATGGACATAATCAGTGAGTTTTTCTGCTTGTTTTGTATTGACTTACATTGTAAGAAGTTGTCCCTGGTTCTGGGAACCGTGTTGGTGAATGTGACTGTAGAAATCAACAGACATGAACAGTGTGATTCTGGTGATACTGAATCCATTCCTAACACATTTCTAATATGATGTTCTCCATGATATGAGATGATGATGGACTGGTTTATGAGAGCAGATGAATCTCCAGGTCTTTACCTCTGTCTGAGATCTTCTTGAGCTCCTTTTTGAAGAAATTCTCCAGTTTGTCTCTCAGCTGATGGACAGATTCTTTCAGCTCATCAGAAGAGAAGAGAGAACTGAAGAGATCATCATTTGCATCTGTAGATTCAGGAGGTGCTGAGAGAGACTGGAAACTCTACAGAAAACAGTAATCAAAACTGAAAAGAAAAGAAATCAGCTCCATACTTCACCAAATAACCTACAGGAACATCAGATTTGTGCACTTCTTGTTGACTTGACTGATCCTTAGTAACTCAGTCCAACATGTCACAGCATTATCATCACTCTTCTCATATTCACTAAATCACATTACAGCTATAAATTCTAGTCTTATTTCACCTATACTATATATCAACTTTCTAGGAAATTGTGTGGATGATATAATTTCTGATAAGAACATACATATCCATCTAACAGCTCAAGCACAAAAGAAGCTCCAAGGCTACAATTAGATTGACCATCATTTATAACTATAGAGTGGTTAGAGATGCTGAAACTTCACAAGGACCCCTAATGCACAATCAGGTTTGATTTGGTTTGAATACACTGAAGTATTGCTAATATACACATTACTTTATATTTTGGGTCTTCATGTTTAAATTTTATCAGGATTCGGGATTGCCTGATCCAGTTTTGATAAACGTTACTCAGAATCAGTACTATCAAGTTCACTGATTTCACTGAAACATAAAGAATGAGATGCAAAATTTGGTAATAAGTTTGAAGTATCTTCAGTATAAAAGAGCTCAGAGAAATGATTACTGAGAGATTTCGAGAGCTGAAAGATATTTGTAAGTGTCTTTCAAAAGATGATGAGATGAGAGTCTGACTGATGATTATATAATAAGACACTCATCAAATGTTTTCTCTGTGAGTCACAGCAGAATCTCACTCAAGTCCACTATGATCCTGTTCTTCTAGATCTGTGTTACCTGCAGGAACTGGATGTGATCCTGTGTGTGTGAAAGCTGCTCCAGCTCAGTGTCTCTCCTCCTCAGATCATTGATCTCCTGCTCCAGTCGCTCCAGTCGTCCTCCAGCTCGACTCACTGCAGTCTTTTCCTGATCTCTGATCAGTCGTATCAGCTCAGAGCAGCTTTTCTCAATGGATGAGCGGATGAGCTCAGTAAAGATCCTCTTGCTGTCCTCCACTGCTATCTGTGCAGAGCATTGTTAGGACACACAGTGATTCAACTTCAGTGAGTCTGAACTGAGATGGAGACAAACTTCTCTTCTTCTCCAGACTCACCTTCTGAGACTCCACAGTCTCTCTCAGCTGCTGGAGATCTTTCTCTCTCTGCTGGATTCTCTGCTGGAACATCTTCAGTTGGTTCTGGAGGAAAAACAGAAGATTGTAAATGTCTAAAAAAAATAATGAATTTGTAGCTAATAAACCAATGGCTGAAGGTTCAAACTCCACAACTGATGATCAGTTACAATCATCAAACATGAATTATGATCAATATTAAGGCCTGTTTCACTGCAGGCGTAAGTATCATGAGAGTGAACCAGACACAGACGTAGAGCTTCACACTGACAGTGTTTCTGTTTAATTAACCTGCAGTTCTACACAGAAAATAAACAGACTATTGCAGGGGGGTGTCACGTTCTGGTAAACAGGAGACAAGAGATCCAATCGCAGTGTGAGATTTATTGGGCAATCCAAAATCAGAGTAAAAACAAGCCGGGTCATAACCAAAGATCAGTCCAAACAGAAACAAACAAACAAACAAACAGGATCAGGAATAGGAACTCGGAAACTAGGAACACTAGGAAACCAGATGATGGAAAGTAAGGGCTCCAAGCAGACAAACAGAAAAGGACTAGTTAATATAGGGAGGATAATGACTAACAAGTGAAGACACCTGAGTGCAATTAACAGGATTGCAATTACTGTGATGAAGTGCCAAGGCTTTGTGGGAATTGTAGTGCCTACGGTGAGGTGCCTATGGGGAAGTAAGACCACTAGTGGAGACTCAGGGAAACAGAGACCAGACAGCGTGACATTACCCCCTCCTCCACAGAGCAGCTACCAGATGCTCCACCCGAACCCAAGAAGAGACCAAAGAACACAAAGACCAGGAGGGAGGTGGAGCGGCGGAGGACCAGGGGGAGGGACGGAGGGCCAGGTAAAATGGGGAAACAGAGACAAGTGCAATTAACAAAAACAAGGAACCCAGGAGGGAGGTGGACCGGCGGAGGACCAAGGGGAAGGACTCTAGAGGGTCAACGGGAACCTGACTCGACTCTCGGGGGTCAACGGGGACCTGACTCAACTCTGGGGGGTCAACGGGAACCTGACTCGACTCTGGGGGGTCAACGGGAACCTGACTCGACTCTGGGGGGTCAACGGGAACCTGACTCGACTCTGGGGGGTCAACGGGAACCTGACTCGACTCTGGGGGTCAACGGGAACCTGACTCGACTCTGGGGGGTCAACGGGAACCTGACTCGACTCTGGGGGGTCAACGGGAACCTGACTCGACTCTGGGGGGTCAACGGGAACCTGACTCGACTCTGTGGGGTCAACGGGCACCTGACTCGACTCTGGGGGGTCAACGGGAACCTGACTCGACTCTGGGGGGTCAACGGGAACCTGACTCGACTCTGGGGGGTCAACGGGAACCTGACTCGACTCTGGGGGGTCAACGGGAACCTGACTCGACTCTGGAGGGTCAACGGGAACCTGACTCGACTCTGGGGGGTCAACGGGAACCTGACTCGACTCTGGAGGGTCAACGGGAACCTGACTCGACTCTGGGGGGTCAACGGGAACCTGACTCGACTCTGGGGGGTCAACAGGAACCTGACTCGACTCTGGAGGGTCAACGGGAACCTGACTCGACTCTGGAGGGTCAGCTGTGGCTGTCATCCCGTGTAGAGGCGCTAGACAAGCGGCCATCCTAAGTCAAAGTCAAAGTCACCTTTATTTATATAGCGCTTTAAACAAAATACATTGCGTCAAAGCAACTGAACAACATTCATTTGGAAAACAGTGTCTCAATAATGCAAAATGATAGTTAAAGGCAGTTCATCATTGAATTCAGTTATGATGAACTGCCTTTAACTATCATTTTGCATTATTGAGACACTGTTTTCCAAATGAATGTTGTTCAGTTGCTTTGACGCAATGTATTTTGTTTAAAGCGCTATGTTTTCGTCAAAATTTGCTGATTCAAATCAGTAATTAATTATTATTTGACTACTCTGCACACTTTCCAGTAAGTCAATGCATTTGCACTATAAGATCAAAACAGAACACCTTACGTGCTCTCGTGATCCCCACTTGGAAAACCCCTGGTAGACCGAGATGAGTGGTAATTCATAGTGCCCTCTCCTGGGTAGTGTGGTTTATTTATTGTCATTTCTAATCACTCATACACAGACACTTTGACTTTAAGTACTGGCAAAACGTCAGAAGTGCCAGTACAAGCGAAAAAGTGCCGGCCAACTTCAGGCACTGAACATGTCTTGTTGTGCATATAATATGCAGTTTTGGCATACACACACCTTTACCACACCCCTAATCCTAACTATTGCATATCAATAGCACACCAAATAGAGACAATAATGTGATTTGATTATGATTTGATTGCTTCCACTGACCTCATTTGTAAGTAATTTTGGATAAAAGTGTCTACTAAATTACTAAATGTACATATAAATGATAAGCATTTTCATAATTTACTATATAAAGCAGCATATATTTTTATTTTAAGGCAACCATATGCTCCCACAGGCCACATAAAATTACGTGGTGTTTTGAGTTTGACACATGTTAGACAATTGGATCACTACACGTAGTATTAACTTGATCAAACAAAATACCTGATTCTCTGTCCTCTGTGCTGCAGCGGATACAGTGTCATGGTTTTTATGTCCATCAATCGTACACAGCATACATATACATTTCTGATCAGTGCGACAGAAAACCTCAAGGAGCTTATCATGTTTCTGGCAGATCATCTCCTGCAGTTGTCCAGTGGCATTAGTCAAACTGTGTCTCTTTCCTTTAAACCAACTCTCGTGTTGTTCAAGATGATTCTGACAGTAAGAGTTCACACACATCAGACAGGACTTGATGGCTTTGGATTTTCTTAAAGTACAGACGTCACACTCCACATCTCCAGCTCCAGCGTCACAGTCAGCAGGACGTTTCCTCTTCTTCAGTTTCTCCACCACTTCAGCCAGCATGGTGTTTCTAGCTAAATCAGGTCTTGGACTGCAGGTTTGTTTGCACTGTGGACAGCTGTAGACTCTCTTCTGATCCTCCTGATCCCAGCAGTCTGTAATACAGCTCTTACAGTAACTGTGTCCACACTGGATAGTCACTGGATCCTTCAGGAGATTCTGACAAACTGGACACAAGAACTCATCGTGAAAAATTCTTGCTTCTGCCATTTTACTGCATGAATATAGAGTCACAAACACACAGTAGCTCAACCTCGTTTTAGTTTCTCTTTCTCTGAACACACATGTGTCCTGTTTCCTTGTTCTGTGTTTGAGGGATGTGTGTAAGTAAGGTGTCTATGAGTCTGTAAAGCAGGTTCCTGTTCCTCATTATATGTATGTGTAATATTAAAATCTCCATAACTACGGGAAGAAGGAGGCGGGAACCAGCGGACAATCAACTGACATTTTAATAATTCCAAAAATAAACACAAAACAGCACATCAGCCCCTCATGGACGACTGATGTGCACAAATAAAAAGCAAACATAAAATAAAGCCCAGGCCTGGTCCCTCTCGTCCTTCACTGTCTTCGCTCCAGTTTTATATCCCTCCATCTCCTACGTGGGACTCGAGACCGGTGGGTCGAACAGGTGTAGCTCATCTCCAATCACTCCACCAGCCTCGCTCCTCCCACGTCCCTCGGCCCCGCCCCACTCGCCACATACCCCCATCGCCCTTCGCAGGCCGGGGGGGGTTCCCTCGAGACTGCGCTCTACTCCCCCCTCCCCCCTCTGGGGGGGGGCCGCTCACGGGGACCTGCGGGAACCTGGGGGTAGGACAGACGAGGCGAGAGAAAAGGAAATGAAAGGAGGAGCGACAGAGATGAGAGAGGGGAGAGAGGGAAAAAAAATTGCGGTTCCCAGACGCACTGCTGCTCGGCCCTCCACCCACTGGGTGATCTCCTCCGCGGTGCCTGGCGGTGGCACTGGACGGCCCTCGGCGGACGGCACGACACTCCTCCACCGCCCGGTGGACGGCAACGGCTCCTCCGGTTTTGGGCAGCCGGCAGGAGTCCCCCGTTCCCTGCTCTTCCCATTTCCGGTGGATGGCAGCAGGCTCCGGCACCCTGGCGAACGGCGCCGACCCCTCCAAATCTGACTCCATTTTATTATTTAATCTGAGTCCATTTTATTATGACCTCTAATTCAGGTTGGAATGCAAATCGGTTGTATGTCTGTTTCTATTTAGTAGGCCTATTCTTCTGACATTTGATTGTTCTAGTTAAAATCTTCGGGTGCTCATGTCGCTAACAGGGATTCAACGTAAATATAGTCAATAATTACAGAGTAAAGCAGAATAAAAACAAATGTAACAATTCATTATCAGTCAGGTAATTATGTACTCTGCCAATTACATATCCAATTCAAACATATCAAATCGTATCAATACAAAAAATCGAATTCTCAAAGATGCATCTAAAAGTAAAATATGCATACCTGACCTTAGAAAATACATAGTATGAAGTGAAGAGACACTCAACACACTACAGGCTTTCTGGCTACAGAATCGCTCTGATCCTTTTTGCTGCAATCCTTTAAAATTAAACAAATTGACAGAAGGGAAGGAGGTCAACTGCACCTTCACTCTGTGCGCTGTCTCGAAGATGCCCGTTTATGTTTGTGTTGTCTTTTTCTCTGGAGATCAAAGTTTTTCTGGTTCTTTCATCTTCCATCGAAAAATTTGCTAACGCTTCTTCAGCAAAGTTTGGATTTACTTAACTAATATTACAACCAATACCAGAATGCACCATAAACAACATATAAATGCAGTTACTGTTTACTAACAACTACTTACCTGGAATATGAAATATAGCGGTTTAAGCCATTTTTATGTAAACGCAAATTATTTTTAATCATTTTTAATCAGTTTAGGTGTATGTGTGAAGTACAGATTAGAGCAGGGGGGGGGGGAGACTGGGATCGTCAGGTAGTTGTTGATTCTCCATAGACTGTGGGGGTGGTGTCTTGTACTTGGTGATGTTACTCAGACCAGTCCTTACTGACATTGGGTCATTGGCTGAAAACTTTTTTTCCTTAGCTTTTCAGAGTCGTTTTTTTATTCACTCTGATCTCATTTAGTAGTCTGTTCTTGGCCTTGCAGTACAACATTTTATCCCCACTTCTGTAAACATCCTTTTTAGCATGACAAAGCTGCTTGAGTTTTACAGTAAACCTTGGTTATCATTATTGAATGTCAGTCATGTCCTGATAGAAATACACATATCATCAAAGAAACTGATATAAAAAATGAAAATGAAACAGTGAGCCCCAATCAGAAAGCCCCAAAGTTACCCGTGGGACAGAGTGATATTCATCCTTTATTGTGGTGTAACAGCCCTGCAAACAAGCCTGCACTGGCCCAGCTCGGCTCAGGGCCCCGAGAATTTGCTCATTGGCAAAACATTGGCCCCTCAAGCCAAAGTCTGATCTCTGAGAACATTATTTAGATGTAATAATTTCACTTTAAAGTAGCCCTAGAATACCACTGCATGAAATTTTGTCCTGAAATAATATTTTTAATATTTTAAGTCATTATGCAGAAATTCTTTGGACAGAATCATGTAGATTCACACATATATCACACACAATGAAACAATGACAATTAATGAAACATTTTTTTTTTTTATCTGAATATTTTGTTGACTGTCATCAGCGATATTGCTGCATCTTGATATCTGTGTGAGGTTATCAGCATTAAAAAGGTAATGTGACGGTGGATTGAAGGAAAGTCTGGAAGCAGATGCGAGTTAACAGTTTTAATGAGATGAGGGGAATACAAAGACACAAATAAACAATGAGGCTGAGAAGACGACACTCTGTGGTGGTGGTGAGGAGGTGAGGAATCCGGATGATGGCGGAGAGAAGGTGAGTAGTCCGGTTGATGACGGTGAGTAGGCAGCAGGAGAGGATGGCACAGGAACTGCGGGGAATAGAGCTGAAGGTAAGAGTTCGTGGCTGAGTGGAAGTGCGGAGAGTGGATGAGGTTCTAGGGAAAACACAGACATCCAACGCAAACAACACTGAAGCCGCCGAACAGGGTAACCACATTAAACATGAAACAACGATCTCACAAAAACAAGACGTGAGACAAGCCAATATATAGTGGATGTGTAATAAGTGACAGCTGTTGCTGATGACAATTAACAGAGACGGCCACAAGCTAATCAGTGCAGACGCGAAACACACTGATTTTACCACAAAGTACAAACACCCCGAGATCACTGTTTACCAACCGTGACAGTACCCCCCCCTCTAAGAACTCCTCTTGGAGTTCCCAGAAGGGCCTACCTGCTGATTTTAGTCATCAATAAGGGAGTGATCCAATATGTCCCTAGCAGGTACCCAACTCTTCTCCTCCGGACCCTAACCTTCCCAGTCCACCAGATACTGGAATCCTCGTCCCCTCTGTCTCGAGTCCAGAATACGATTAACCGAATAGGTCGGTTCCCCATCTACGAGACGCGGTAGCGGGGGAACCGGAGTAGGCGGATTAATACGTGCATAAAACACAGGTTTAATTTTGGACACATGAAAGGCGATGTGTACCATAGAGAGTTGTTGACTCCAGGAAGAAGGATTCTTGGAGACCAAACATCGCAACGTCCTCTCTAAATCTTGGTTGGCTCACTCAGATTGTCTGTTGCTTTGGTGATGATAACCCGAAGACAAGCTAACTGACGTTCCTAACAATTTGCGAAACTCTTTCCAATATTTGGATATGAACTGAGATCCCCTGTCCGAAACCACGTCTACCGGGAGGCCATGATGCCGAAAGACGTGATCTAGGACAGTGACCGCTGTCTCCTTGGCAAGCCAAAACAAAATGTGTGTGTGGGATTAGGGGCCACAAGGATGGGAGCCGAAATGAAGCGGCTCTTGAGGTTAGCAAACGCAGCCTCACCTGCGTCCGACCACCTGAACGGAGTACTGGGGGAGGTCAAGGCTGTCAGAGGTGAGGCTAGTTGGCTGAAATTGCGAATGAAACGCCGATAGAAATTGGCGAACCCCAGAAACCACTGTAGGGCCTTACGGGCATCTGGAGATGGCCAATCTATCACAGCCTTAACTTTGTCAGGGTCCATACGTATTCCCTCGGATGAGACGATATACCCTAGGAAGGGAACAGACTGTGCATGGAATACGCATGTCTCCGCCTTGACAAAAAGACCATTCTCAAGTAACCTCTGGAGCACTCGTCTGACATGTTAAACGTGTTCCTGTAGAGATTAAGATGTCATCCAGGTAAACATATATAAACTGATCTACCATATCTCGCAACACTTCATTAACGAGTGCTTGGAAAACCCCCGGGCAAGTTGGAGAGCCCGAACGGCATCACCAAGTATTCAAAGTGCCCTCTAGGGGTATTAAAGGCGGTTTTCCATTCATCCCCCTTCCTGATGCGGACCAAATGATAAGAATTACGTAAATCCAATTTTGTGAATATGGATGCTCCCTGCAACCTCTCGAAAGCTGAAGACATGAGTGGTAATGGATAGGTGTTCTTTATCGTGATGTTGTTCAGCTCTCGGTAATCAATGCAAGGTTGCAGAGAACCATCCTTTTTACCCAAAAAAAAGAATCCCGCCCCCGCTGGAGAAGAGGAAGGGCGGATGAACCCAGAAGCTAAGGAATCAGAAGTGTATTTCTCCATGGCCTCCCTCTCAGGAATAGACAGAGAGTATAACTTGCCCTTAGGCGGAGACTTACCTGACACTAAATCTATGGCACAGTTGTAGGGATGATGTGGAGGAAGAGAAGCAGCACGGGACTTACTGAACACTTCCTTCAGGTCCAGATACTCTACGGGCAGTAGAGTAGTGCGGTGACATGGATGGGGAGAGACACAGGAAGGACAGGAATGTTCAAGTGACGTGCTAGTGAAGAATCAATGAAGTTACCTTCGGCTCCGGAGTCCAGAAGGGCATGACATTCATGAGATTGATTCCTCCACCGCAGTTTCACTGGAAGAAGGGGCGATGATGTAGTTGAGGACTTCCCAGCGGAGATCCCACCCGATAGTAGTCTCAAGTTTACAACCAGGCTGGCTCTTTTAACCGGGCATGAGTCGATGTTATGATCAGAGCTTCCACAGTACAGACACAGTCCTTGGGACCTCCGCTGTTCCCTCTCCCTCCGGGACAGCCAAGCTCCACCCACCTGCATGGGCTCGTGGTCGTCGATGGAACCGACCGTGTTCCCTCGACTCAAGCGCCCCCTAGCAGGAGAGATGGTAGGGCGAGAAGGACTGGGTTGGCCACCCAGGCGATTAATCCGTGCGTCGACCCGTAGAGCCAACTCTATGAATCCGTCGGGAGTGGGGGGCAGCTTGAGGAGGTAGATCTCTTTCTGAACACGGTCGGATAACCCATGCAGGAATCGATCCCACTGCGCCGCCTCGTTCCACTGGCACGTGGCCGCCAGGGTGCGGAACTCAATGGAATAATTGGTCACTGAGGAAGAACCTTGATGGAGCTCTGAGAGCTGATGAGCGGCTTCCCTGCCGGTCGCTGCACGGTCGAATACTCTCCTCATCTCCTCAGAGAGGGCGTGGAACGAGGCACAACACGGATTTTGGTTCTCCCACACCGCCGTCCCCCATAAGGCAGCCTTGCCGGATAACAATGTGAGGATGAATGCTACTTTTGAATCCTCAGTAGCGAAGGTGCGGGGCTGTAGGGCGAAATGCATTGAACACTTAGTTAAGAAAGTTCTGCAAAACGCTGGCTCACCCGCATAATTCTCCGGTGCCGGAAGCCGCGGCTCTGGCCGGAAGTGTTCCTGGGGAATCTCCCGGGGGACGGACTGCGATGGGCGCAGTGGGAGATTTGAGCTGATGGATCCGCTGGGTGAGCTCAGACACCTGTGCCACCAGCGCTCAAGATAGTGCGTCCGGAGTTAGAGATGCTCTCCTGCTGCTGATCCATGTGTTGGACACTGTGGTGCATTTAGTCCGTGAGGGTATTGATGTAAGTGATGTAAGTAAGTGAAGTGACATACAGCCAAGTATGGTGACCCATACTCAGAATTTGTGCTCTGCATTTAACCCATCCGAAATGCACACACACAGAGCAGTGAACACACACACACACACTGTGAGCACACACCCGGAGCAGTGGGCAGCCATTTATGTTGCGGCGCCCGGGGAGCAGTTGGGGGTTCAATGCCTTGTTCAAGGGCACCTAAGTCGTGGTATTGAAGGTGGAGAGAGAGCTGTTCATGCACTAACCCCACCCACAATTCCGTCCAGCTCTCTCTCTCTTGGTGCTCGCTGCTTCCATGGTGGTGAGATCGTTCTGTGACGGTGGACTGAAGGAAAGTCTGGAAGCAGATGCGAGTTAACAGTTTTAATAAGATAAGGGGAATACAAAGACACAAATAAACAATGAGGCTGAGAAGACGACACTCTGTGGTGGTGGTGAGGAGCTGAGGAATCCGGATGATGGCGGAGAGAAGGTGAGTAGTCCGGATGATGACGGTGAGTAGGCAGCAGGAGAGGATGGCACAGGAACTGCGGGAAATAGAGTTGAAGGTAAGAGTTCGTGGCTGAGTGGAAGTGGGGAGAGTGGATGAGGTTCTAGGGAAAACACAGACATCCAACTCAAACAACACTAAAGCCAACGAACAGGGTAACCACATTAAACATGAAACAGCGATCTCACAAACACAAGACGTGAGACAAGCCAATATATAGTGGATGCGTAATGAGTGACAGCTGTTGCTGATGACAATTAACGGAGATGCCCACAAGCTAATCAGTGCAGATGTGAAACACACAGATTTCACCACAAAGTGCAAACACCCCGAGATCACTGTTTACCAACCGTGACAGATAAAATCTGTCATTTTTGCTTTTGAAAGCAAACATTTCGTTTGGAAACATATTTTCATCAATAATTTTAGCAGTCATTAAATGAGATACAGCCATACCGGCAGCCATGTCACCCTGTAGCCCAAGACTGGTTACCCACTGAAGCTACTCAGGGTTAAGTCTGGTCAGTACCTGAATGGGAGACCAGGTCCATCAGGAGACACGTCACTGAAGGCAGAGGAACATTTAAGGAATAATAGACTATTTAAAATTAATACATTTTTGAAGCAAGTTTGTCTAAATACTACTACAAAATACTACTACAACTGGCCCTCCGACTGAGCCACTGGGCTACATCAAGTGTCACTCACCAGCGAGAACTTTAATAGTACTAGAATACCAGGAAGGAAGATTGTCTTGTTGAGGTTTGTCTGCCATTCTCGCTCTCAGCACAGTGTGCATGAACATGCTCTTGATGTATCCAGTCTGCATGAACAGGGTGCGCAGAGGTATGCAGATACATACCTTGGACCAAGAAAATTGAAAGGATGAACATTTCTTGGTCCTATGCCTTCCACAGATCATATAAATACAGATAATAAATTTAGACCACTTAACTTAATGATTGCTATCAGGAAGTGAGGAGATTTTCAACCAGCATAAAATATTTTTTTCTGAAGACAATCACCTATTGCACCTTTAAATATTTAAAAAAGAGAAATATCATTTATGCATTTAATCCCATTTTATCAACCAATATCTTGCTACTGACCTTCGATGATAAATTCAACCATACTAAGCAAAAATGAAAAAATAATAATTCTCATTGCTGAATAGTGTTGAACTTTTTTCTCTTGTGTCATATTCTTCAAGGTATTTTTAGGGAGTAACGCACTAGGGAGGGAGTATTGTAATGAATTGCTTTTAACAGTAACTTCCCCTTAACACAGAATATAACACACACACTGATCTTACTGTCTATATGAGGATTTATTACACACATTTATTCATACATGTTATTTCACTGACAGAAGTTCAGCTACAGTATTAATGTCATGAAAAGAAAAGAAGAGACTCTATAACATCTCACTGTTACGGATTTATCATGCAGCTCAAAGCATTATGGGTAGAATTTCTCTTCAGTTTATTCTGATTCATCAACACAGTTTCACTGATGATCCAGTTCCAAATCCAAACCCAGGATAGAGCGGCTGAGTGAATGTGGTCTGGACTGTGTGGATGAGGCTCATTGTGTCAGAGACGCTGTAGAAGGACAGAGTTCCTGCTCTGTGATCCACAAACACTCCTATTCTACTGCTGATGGACTCCACCGAGAGAACAGTCTCATTCTTATTGTGCCAGAATGAGTATCTGGAGGGAGAGCAGAACAAACTCCAGGATTGATCACTGAATCCAAACACACACTCATCACCCTGTCCCTTCCTGCTGATACTCTTATACGCCACTGATATACACACACCATTATCTCCACTCCACTCCAGCTCCCAGTAACAGCGTCCACACACACTCTCGCTACACAACACCTGACACCAAAAGTCAAATCTGTCTGGATGATCAGGATATGTCTGGACTGTGAAAGTGCCAGTAATCACTCTGTTGTTCTCAGACAGATGTAGGTTTTTTTTCACGGTGTTTAGATCCAAAGTGAGCTGATGGGAATCTGATGGAGATAAAACACACCAGAATCAGAAATTATGAATCTGTTTGATATTTTCATGTAGCTTCATTTTCAGTGTATCATCAGTGTCTCAGCACAGATGAACAGATGTCCTCTAAAAAGCATCATTTATATATAAACATCATCAGTTATAAAACTCTTCTTTCACCTTCTATAAGAAGAACATGAACACACTCTGTGAGATTTTCTACTTGTTTTGTACTGACTTACATTGTAGGAAGTCGTTCCTGGTTCTGGGAACCGTGTTGGTGAATGTGACTGTAGAAATCAACAGACATGAACAGTGTGATTCTCATGATCCTGAATCCATTCCTAAGACATTTCTAATATGATGTTCTCCATGATATGAGATGATGATGAACTGGTTTCTGAGAGCAGATGAATCTCCAGGACTTTACCTCTGTCTGAGATCTTCTTGAGCTGCTCTTTGAAGAAATCCTCCAGTTTGTCTCTCAGCTGATGAACAGATTCTTTCAGCTCATCAGAAGAGAAGAGAGAACTGAAGAGATCATCATTTTCATCTGTAGATTCAGGAGGTGCTGAAAGAGACTGGAAACTCTACAGAAAACAGAAATCAAAACTCATCAGCTCCACATGTCACCCAATAACCTGCACCAACATCAGATTTGTGCAGCTCTTGTTGACTTGGCTGATATTTAGTAACTCAATCCAGCAATTTCACAAAATTTGCTTCATTCTTCTTGTATTCATTAAATCAAATTACAGCTACAGATTCTAGTGTTTGCCGCTTATACTATATGTAAAATTTCTAGGAAATAGTTTAGATAATAAAACATCTGCTAAGAACATACTGTAAAAATCTGTTATGACGAGTGGGGTGCAGCCGAGAGACATGGGAACAGGAGTGGTCTCGAGTCCCACGGAGGAGATGGAGGGATATAAAACCGGAGCGACGACAGTGACGGACGAGAGAGGACCAGGCCTGGGTTTTAGTTGTGTTTGGTTTGTATTTGTGCGCGTCAGTTGTCCGTGAGGGGCTGATGCGCTGTTTTGTCTTTATTTTGTAATTAAAGTCTTGATTTGATTTTCCGCTGGTTCCCACCTCCTTCTTCCCGTGAATATGAAGTGTGTCATTTGCTACAGTGGTGCCGAAGCCCGGGAGAAGGAGGGACACACTGCTGAAGATCCCTCGCCGCTGTGGTGAATCCGCGGTGCCATCGAGCAGGCTAGGGTGTGTGCGTCATGGACGCTCGAGGCGGTGGGCTGGAGTGAGTTGCCGGGGACGGGTGAGCTCACTGCCGGCTGCCCGTGGTGTGGAGGGGCGGCTGCCGTCCGTGAGGGAGCGGAGCCTGCTGCCTCCGTGAAGGAATCTGGAGGAGCAGGGAATGGGGGTCTCCTGCTGGCTGCCCAAAACTGGAGGAGCCGTCGCCATCCACCCGGCGGCGGAGGAGTGTCGTGCCGTCCTCCAAGGGCCGTCCAGTGCCACCGCCAGGCACCGCGGAGGAGATCACCCAGCTGGTGGAAGGCCGAGCAGCAGTGCTCCTTTCTCAGGGATTTCACAGGGACTCTTAAGACACACTCAAGTATGGTTTCAAATCACTGAAGCATTACTAATACAGGTTCTTCTCTATAAATTAGCATATTGTTATAAAAGTTCATTATTTTCCATAATGTAATGATAAAAATTTAACTTTCATATATTTTAGATTCATTGAACACCAACTGAAATATTTCAGGTCTTTTATTGTTTTAATACTGATGATTTTGGCATACAGCTCATGAAAACCCCAAATTCCTATCTAAAAAAATTTGCATATTTCATCCGACCAATAAAAGAAAAGTGTTTTTTAAGACAAAAAAAGTACACCCTTCAAATAATTATGTTTAGTTATGCACTCAATACTTGGTCGGGATTCTTTTGCAGAAATGACTGCTTCAATGCAGGGTGGCATGGAGGCAATCAGCCTGTGGCACTGCTGAGGTGTTATGGAGGCCCAGGGATGCTTCGATAGCGGCCTTAAGCTCATCCAGAGTGTTGGGTCTCGCGTCTCTCAACTTTCTCTTCACAATATCCCACAGATTCTCTATGGGGTTCAGGTCAGGAGAGTTGGCAGGCCAATTGAGCACAGTAATACCATGGTCAGTAAACCATTTACCAGTGGTTTTGGCACTGTGAGCAGGTGCCAGGTCGTGCTGAAAAACTAAATCTTCATCTCCATAAAGCTTTTCAGCAGATGGAAGCATGAAGTGCTCCAAAATCTCCTGATAACTACAGTAGCTGCATTGACGCTGCCCTTGATAAAACACAGTGGACCAACACCAGCAGCTGACATGGCACCCCAGACCATCACTGACTGTGGGTACTTGACACTGGACTTCAGGCATTTTGGCATTTCCTTCTTCCCAGTCTTCCTCCAGACTCTGGCACCTTGATTTCCGTATGACATGCAAAATTTGCTTTCATCTGAAAAAGGTACTTTGGACCACTGAGCAACAGTCCAGTGCAGCTTCTCTGTAGCCCAGGTCAGGTGCTTCTGCCGCTGTTTCTGGTTCAAAAGTGGCTTGACCTGGGGAATGCGGCATCTGTAGCCCATTTCCAGACTCAGTCCACTGCTTCCACAGGTCCCCCAAGGTCTGGAATCGGTCCTTCTCCACAATCTTCCTCAGGGTCCGGACACCTCTTCTCGTTGTGCAGCGTTTTTTGCCACACTTTTTCCTTCCCACAGACTTCCCACTGAGGTGCCTTGATACAGCACTCTGGGAACAGCCTATTCGTTCAGAAATTTCTTTCTGTGTCTTACCCTCTCGCTTGAGGGTGTCAATGATGGCCTTCTGGACAGCAGTCAGGTCGGCAGTCTTACCCATGATTGCTGTTTTGAGTAATGAACCAGGCTGGGAGTTTTTAAAAGCCTCAGGAATCTTTTGCAGGTGTTTAGAGTTAATTAGTTAATTCAGATGATTAGGTTAATAGCTCGTTTAGAGAACCTTTTCATGATATGCCAATTTTTTGAGATAGGAATTTTGGGTTTTCATGAGCTGTATGCCAAAATCATCAGTATTAAAACAATAAAAGACCTGAAATATTTCAGTTGGTGTGCAATGAATCTAAAATATATGAAAGTTTAATTTTTATCATTACATTATGGAAAATAATGAACTTTTATCACAATATGCTAATTTTTTGAGAAGGACCTGTATAAGGACTCACTTCATGTTTGGGGTCCTTATGATCATCAATGTGTTACAGGCCAATAAAAATCAGTTTTATCAGGTTTGAGGATCACCTGATTCAATTTTGATGAACGTTACTCAGAATCGGTACAATCAAGTTCACTGATTTCAAGGTGATGTAATAAATGAAAAATAAAAATATGGTAAAAATGTGAGTGAGTGAAGTTTTGAACTGCCAGTGGCGCTAGTGGTGGTTGACAGTTAAATATATCGTCCAGAAGAAAGAGCTGAGAGAAAGGAATCCTAAGAGATTTCCAGAACTGAAAGCCATTTGTAAGTGGCGTCTCTTTCAGAAGAAGCTGATCAGATGAGAGTCTGACTGATGATTATATAATAAGACACTCATGAAATGTTTCTCTCTGAGTCTCTGTCACAGCAGGATCTGCTCAAGTCCACTATGATCCTGTTCTTCTAGATCTGTGTTACCTGCAGGAACTGGATGTGATCCTGTGTGTGTGAAAGCTGCTCCAGCTCAGCGTCTCTCCTCCTCAGATCATTGATCTCCTGCTCCAGTCGCTCCAGTCGTTCTTCAGCTCGACTCACTGCAGTCTTTTCCTGATCTCTGATCAGTCGTATCAGCTCAGAGCAGCTTTTCTCAATGGATGAGCGGATGAGCTCAGTAAAGATCCTCTCACTGTCCTCCACTGCTGTCTGTGCAGAGCGCTGTTAGGACACACAGTGATTCAGCTTCAGTGAGTCTGAACTGAGACGGAGACAAACTTCTCTTCTTCTCCAGACTCACCTTATGAGACTCCACAGTCTCTCTCAGCTGCTGGAGATCTTTCTCTCTCTGCTGGATCCTCTGCTGGAACATCTTCTGTGTCTCCTTCAGCTGGTGCTACAGGATAAACAGATGATAGTCAATCTCACCGATAACAACTGGCACTAAATAATCAATGTATACAAGAAAAGTGGAACTGAAATGGCTGTAGGTAGGTTCAATCTCAAGAAGTGAGGATCATGATGAACATGATGAAGATTAAGGCCTGTTTCAAACTTTAAGTGGAAGTAAAAGTGAAACTGATGCAGACATAGAGCTTCACAATGACAGTGTTTCTGCTGTGTAGCATAACTTGTATTTTGACAGATGAAAGTTTGTATTTTGTCAAAGAACCAGTGAATAGTTCACTCCATTATTTCATAATGTTGATTTTATGAAAGATTGTCTTGATGAAGGTTTCTGGTGCATTTTCAGCAAACAGTGAAACTCTTCTTGCAGCTGCTGTTCATTTCTGCTGTTGTGTGCATATAAGAATGCTGTTGTTAATATGGTGCCATTATAAACACATGAAATGATTGTCTGCAATATTTCATCAGTGTCATTTCTTAAATACCTGTTTCTCTGTCCTCTTTGCTGCAGCTGATACAGTGTCATGGTTTTTATGTCCATCTATTGTACAAAGCATACATATACATTTCTGGTCAGTGCAGCAGAAAACTTCAAGGATCTTCTTGTGTTTCTGGCAGATCATCTCCTGCAGTCGTCCATTGGCTTCAATCACTTTGTGTCTCTTTCCTTTAAACCAACTCTTGTGTTGTTCGAGGTGATTCTGACAGTAAGAGTTCAGACACATCAGACAGGACTTGACGGCTTTGTATTTTCTTCCAGTACAGACGTCACACTCCACATCTCCAGCTCCAGCGTCACAGTCAGCAGGACGTTTGGTCTTCTTCAGTTTCTCCACCACTTCAGCCAGCATGGTGTTTCTAGCTAAATCAGGTCTTGGACTGAAGGTCTGTCTGCACTGAAGACAGCTGTAGACTCTCTTCTGATCATCCTGATCCCAGCAGTCTGTAATACAGCTCTTACAGTAACTGTGTCCACACTGGATGGTCACTGGATCCTTCAGGAGATCTTGACACACTCGACACAAGAACTCATCGTGAAAAATTCTGGCTTCTGCCATTTTACTGCTCGATTGTAGAGATACAAAAACAACAGCTCAACTACACTCTCACTTTCTCTTTCACTGTTTAGCTACATTCCCACAGCTCTCAGCCCCGCCCCTCTCGTCAGAATCAGAATGAATCAGAATCAGAATGAGCTTTATTGCCAGGTATGTTTACACATACGAGGAATTTGTTTTCGTGACAGAAGCTCCGCAGTACAACAGAATGACAGCGACAGAACATAAAACACATAATAAAAGAATAAAAAATACAAATAAGTAGATAGTGAATGACAATATACAAATGACAATTGTAGGCAGGTATATTACAAAATGCAGTTATGTATGTACATGTGTATTATGTGCAAAATTTAAGTGTATACTAAGTATGTGTGTTAGATAAATAAAGTGTATGTGTATATAAATATAAAGTGTAGTGTGTTCGCCGTTATTATCAGCTGTTCATAAGATGGATTGCCTGAGGGAAGAAACTGGTCCTGTGTCTGGTCGTTCTAGTGCTCAGTGCTCTGTAGCGTCGACCAGATGGACACAGTTCAAAGAGGGAGTGTGCAGGATGTGAGGGGTCCAGAGTGATTTTGACAGCCCTTTTCTCACTCTGGATAAGTACAGTTCTTGAATAGAAGGGAGAGTTGAACCGATGATTCGCTCAGCAGTCCGGACTACCCTCTGTAGTCTTCTGAGGTCAGATTTAGAAGATTAAGAAGTCACACCTGTGTATTAAAGCTGCAGTAGGTAACTTTTGTAAAAATATATTTTTTACGTATTTGTTAAACCTGTCATTATGTCCTGACAGTAGAATATGAGACAGATAATCTGTGAAAAAAATCAAGCTCCTCTGGCTCCTCCCAGTGTCCTATTGCCATTTGCAGTTACGGGCCGCTCCCGGTAAAAAAACAACCAATCAGAGCTGCGGTCTGTAACTTTGTTTGTGTTTGAAATGTAGAAAAATGTATATAATAAGCGAGTACACCATGAATCCATTTTCCAAACCGTGTTTTTAGCTTGTCCTGAATCACTAGGGTGCACCTATAATAAGTGTTTATGTTCGGACTATTTTAGATTGCTTCGGGGATACCGCGGCGGAGTAACCCAGTACCTTTGTGATTCTTCATAGTCATAAACAGAGAGAAGTAGTTCCGGCTACGATGTTCTTCCGCAAGACGCAAGCAGTTCTGTTTATTAACCGCTAGAGCGTCAAAAGTTACCTACAGCAGCTTTAAATCAATTCAATGCACACAGACTGAAGTTCTTTTAATCGTGATAAATTTGGCTCACAAAAACCCACAAACCCACCAATTCTCAATGAATTATTATATGGTGACATGCCAATAAGCTAATTAACTCAAAGCTCCTGCAAAGTTTTCCTGAGCCTTCAAAATGGTCTCTAAGTTTGGTTAACTTGGCTGCACAATAATGGGGAAGACTGCTGATCTTTCAGTTGTCCAGAAGACAATCATTGACACCCTTCACAAGGAGGGCAAGCCACAAACATTCATTGCCAAAGAAGCTGGATGTTCACAGAGTGCTGTATCCAAGTATGTTAACAGAAAGTTGAGTGGAAGGAAAAAGTATGGAAGAAAAATATGCACAACCAACCAAGAGAACCGCAGCCTTATTAGGATTGTCAAGCAAAATCAATTCCATAATTTGAGTGAACTTCACAAGGAATGGACTGAGGCTGGGGTCAAGTCAATTCACCTCTATTTATAATGCGTTATAATGCGTTATAATAGATTGTGTCAAAGCAACTGAACAACATTAATTAGGAAAACAGTGTCAATAGTGCAAAATGACAGTTAAAGGAAGTTCATCATTAAATTCTGTGATGTCATCACCCAGCTCAGTTCAGTTTAAATAGTATCTGTGCAATCATTTGCAATCAAGTCAACAATATCGCTGTAAATGAAGTGACCCCAACTAAGCAAGCCAGAGGCGACAGCGGCAAGGAACCAAAACTCCATCGGTGACAGAATGGAGAAAAAACCTTGGGAGAAACCAGGCTCAGTTGGGGGTCAGTTCTCCTCTGACCAGACGAAACCAGTAGTTCAATTCCAGACTGCAGCAAAGTCAGATTGTGCAGAAGAATCATCTGTTTCCTGTGGTCTTGTCCTGGTGCTCCTCTGAGACAAGGTCTTTACAGGGGATCTGTATCTGGGCTCTAGTTGTCCTGGTCTCCGCTGTCTTTCAGGGATGTAGAGGTCCTTTCTAGGTGCTGATCCACCATCTGGTCTGGATACGTACTGGATCCGGGTGACTGCAGTGACCCTCTGATCTGGACACAGACTGGATCTGATGTGACCTTGGAATAAGAGAGATACAGATTAATATTAGCGTAGATGCCATTCTTCTAATGATGTAGCAAGTACATCGGTTGTTATGGGAAGTGTTCCCAGTTCCGGTTTACCTAAATAATGCATTATATTGTATGTGTAAGCTGGGGCAGCTGTGGCCTAATGGTTAGAGAGTTGGACCTGTAATCCAAAGGTCATGGTGCTGGTAGGAGTTGTAGATGGGGGGAGTGAATGAATGGTGCTCTCTTCCACTCTCAATACCCTTGGCTGAAGTGCCCTTGAGCAAAGCACTGAACCCCGAGTTGCTCCCCGCGCGCTGGATATATAGCTGCCCACTGCTCTGGGTGTGTGTTCACTTCTCACTGCTTTGTGTGTGCACTTGGATGGGTTAAATGCAGGGTACCAATTCAGGGTATGGGTTACTATACTTGGCAAATGTCACAACTTTCTCTCTTTCTAAAGAGGTCTTTAATCTAGATTTAAACTGCAAGAGTCTGTCTGTCTCCCGAACAATGTTAGGCCATTCAGGGCTTTATAAGTAATAAGCAAGATTTTTAAATCTATATGATGTTTCATAGAGAGCCAGTGCAGTGTTGACAGGACCGGGCTAATATGGTCATACTTCCTGGTTCTAGTAAGAACTCTAGCTGCTGCATTTTGGACTGGTTGGAGTTTGTTTATTAACCCATCAAAGTGCACACACACAGCAGTGAACATACACACGAAGAAGTGGACGGCAATATCCAGCACCCGGGGAGCAACTGGGGGTTCAGTGCCTTGCTCAAGGGCACTTCAGTCATCGGTATCGAGAGTGTTCATTCACTGCCCCCCCCCCCCCCCCCACAACTCCTGACAGCACCAAGACTCGAACTTTCATGTTACAAGTCTAACTCTCTAACCATTAAGCCACAGCTGCTCCTTATATGTCATATAATGAGCGAGTACATCATAAATTAATTTACTAAACTGCATTTTTGTCTAATCACAATGCTACATTTATAATAAGTGGTTATTTTTGGACTATTGTTAGGGTCAGGGTTAGGGTCGTCTCAGCTATGGAGTAACACATACCTACGTGAATCGCTATAAACATCAACTTGGAGAAGTAGCTCCGGTTAGAATTTTATTCCATGAGATGCGTGCAGTTATATTTATTAACCGATAGAATACAAAAATTTACATAGTGTTGATTTAACAATGCATAAAACTACAATAAAGAAAAATGTATTGTGTTTTAGGAATATGGTAACACTGCACATCATCCAAAAACTTCTAGTTTAAAACAAATGACTCTGCCTGCACCCTCCACTCATTTGGCTTCACTGTATTCCATCCTTCCAGCTCTACCATCTTCATCATTCCCACTGACTCTACCTCGGTTTGCAGATCTTCTACCTCCAGCTTGGTCCTCCATTGCCACGGTATCACCATGGTTGTCCAGCCGTCTGGCTCCAACCATCTTGGTATCCAGCCTTATTGATTCTTCCTTGGTCTTCTGTCTGGTATGCAGAGCCTGAGTTTCTACATTGCTTCTCCATTCCTTTGGTTCCATCCATTCATCCCACTATGCCATTTCTGTATGTTTGTGTATTGGTCTGTCCCTCTCTCAGATTCACTGTAGTCTTTTCCACCCACCATCACTGGCTGTTGTGATGTTGCATTTAGGCATCAGAAACTGCCATTTAGAAAGGGAGGTTCTGTCATGTTCTGATCCTGCTCTAGGACTGTTATGTTTATTCATTTTGTTTACATGTTGGAGTTTATACTTGTGTTTATTTCCTGTTTTCTGAAGTGCCTATATATGTTTTATTGTGTTCTCATATGTTTAATCAGTTGCCCATTATGCTCACCTGTGTTTGGTGAATTCAATTTTATTTCTATGTATTTACACTATTTCTTATAGTATAAGCTATTGCATTTTGTTTTGGTTTCAATTGCTTGTGCTTTGAATAATCTTCTATGTATTGGATTACTTAAAGGACTGTTTACCAAGCCTTTGCTACCCTTGCTTTCCTGGATGTTACAATATCCTTGAGTAAAGTACTTAAGCAGTGCCAGATGCAGGTTTTGTGTATCTGAAACTGTGTATTTTATAAATTAAGTTCAAATGGAAAATGTCTGGGGAAAAAACATAAGGAGTATTGCTACAGTTATAGAATATATAGTATTGTACAATATTTTATGCAAATATAAATGTACAATACTATATATTCTATAACTGTAGTTTATATATAGCTCAATTAAAAAAATATTTGGATTAGACTAAAATAAATTAAATATTTTACCAAAAAATTAATTATTATTAATAATAATAATAATAATACATTTTATTTGAAGCACCTTTCACAAAATTCAAGATCACTTTACAACAAGTTTGAAATAATAAATCGACAATAGACAACAGTACAAATAGAAATGTGCAGTTACAAAGAATAAACCTTCTTAAACAGGTTATTTTTAAGTCTGGGTTTAAACAGAGGGAAAGAGTTGTATGGTCCATGCACACGGTCCAAGGAAGGTATCCAATGCTGGCTGAAGGTTTCCGGCGTGTTTGGTCTTTTCACCGCATAGAGTTTGTCATGGTTCTGCCATCATGTCCTGAGTTTTCTCTAGTCTAGAGGCAGGATCATGACAGACCCGTGTTTTGTGTACAAGCACATGGCCTTGTCTTTGGGCCATGTGCTTGTGTTGTCTCGTTCCCTTGCCCCGCCCCCCTTGTTATCCTAGTCTTGTCGTGATTGTCCTATCTGTGCCACCTGTCGTGTCTTGATTAGTTCCCCTATTTAGATCTCCTAGTGTGCTCTGTCTTTTGTCGGTTCATTGTTTCCTCAAACTGTTCCACTCTGTGAATGTTCCACATATGTGTTTCTTCCTGTCAGCCTCCTGAGATATCGTGTCCTTGTAACCCCTCTAAGAAGTCTTTGTACTACCGTGAGTGTTTGTTAGTAGTTAGTGTTCAGAGTCTTTGTTTACCTTTTTATTGTGTTTTGTAGAGTTATTTAGTGTCTTCCCTAGTCATTGTTTTCCCCCTCGTGGGTTTTGTTTTCCCCTTTTTGTATTAATAAATCTTGTGTTCAGTACATCCTGTCTGCATCTGAGTTCGTCCCAAACCCATCCTCATAACAGAGTTATTCAATTTATGTTAAACTCAAATCTGACTCCATTTTATTATCAAATCTTACTCTATTTTAGTATGACCTCAAATTTAGATTGAAAGGCAATGTGGTTGCTTGACCATTTCTAATCATTATTATTCTGAGATTTGATTATTCTATTTATTTTCTCATATTATTGTAATTGTTCATTCGGGTGCTCATGTCACTCAAAGATATATCGCTTTGGCATTAGCATATCTTACAGTGACATTCTCGTCACTCTTGGTTATTAGACAGAGGTAATTGGCTAATACTTTAGACGGCCGCTCCTATTCTTGCTCATTCTAAAAGTACTTTTAGTTATCCCCCATTGATTTGTACACACTTGAATAAAGCAACATTATTTCTAGTCGGAGGTCATGACCACTACTATTGGTATAAGTTTACTAAAATTACTTTCCCTGATAGTAGTTTTGTTATGGTCATGCCATGGTTTCCCACGTACACTTAGCTAGAGTAATATAAACAGAGGTCAGGCTCACCCTATTTAGGTTGGTCAAACAACATCCAGATGACCTAAACCAGTGGTCTCAAACTCAATTCCTGGAGGGCCACAGCTCTGCAGAGTTTAGCTCCAACCAGCTCCAAATCACACCTGCTTGGAAGTTTCTAGTAATCCTGAAGACCTTGATTAGCTGGATCAGGTGTATCTGATTAGGGTTGGAGCAAAACTGTGCAGAGCTGTGGCCCTCCAGGAATTGAGTTTGAGACCAATGACCTAAACGGAAATTCCCCATAAGCCCTTACAACAAGGATAGGCAACTTCGGTCCTGGAGAGCCACTGTCCTGCAAAGTTTAGCTCCTAATTAAACACACCTGAACAAGGCAATCAGTATTTCGGGATTACTAGATAGATACAGGCATGTGAGTTTTTATGAGGGCTGAAGCTAAACTCTGCAGGACAGTGGCCCTCAAGGACCAGAGTTGCCTATCCCTGCCTTACAATCTAAGTACTCTTGAAACTGATATCAAGTGTTAGCCGGATCTCTGAAGATACAGTTGGTGTGCACTATGCTCCATTCCAATGGAATTTTAGTCCGTTACTAACCTGACACAAGAAATTTGGTTACAAGGATATAGCGTTATCTACTAGAGCCAATAATTACAGAGTAAAACGGAATAGAATCAAATATAACAATTTATTTACAGTCAGGTAAATATAAAATATTCCAATTACATTCCAATTATATCAAATCAATACATCAATACGCTCAAATTCTCAAAGATGTATTTAAGAGTAAGATGCATACCTGTGTCTTAGGACCTGTATTATCTTTTAGTCTACTTTTGTAAGATTGAGACCATTGTACCAGTCGCCCTGAGACATTTCAAATGACACCAAACATGACTGTAAATATCACTTGCATTAATGTAGAACATTATATTATAGACCATTCTGAGTGAAACCAAGTGGAGGAAGGATGGGTAAGGAAGGGGATATGAAGGAACTGATAACATATTTGATAGAGGCGTTTCCCGCACTTTCTCTTAGTGAAATGTGGGAACAGATGACTATATGTTAATGCACTGTGTGGCTTTTGAAGATCCAAGTGTCTGAGGTTCTGTAATTCTTACAGAGTCAATGTTACAGATGTCAGATTACAGTAATCAATACAGGAACTGACTAGACTATGACAAGGATAGAGGTAGAATGTAACTGAGAAAAGGGACAAAGACGATTAATGTTACAAAGATGGAAAGATGTTACATTATTAATATTTGGTTGAAATGATAATAAATTGCAGAGGATGACACCCAAAATCTTAACCTGAGGGGAGGGGAAAACCAAGGAGTCAACAGAAAAAACTGTCAACTTTAGAAAGTGTAGTTTTGGTGCCATTAAAAAGGATTTCGGTTTTGTCACAATTAAGTTTTAAGAAGTTTAAAGTGAACAAGGATTTTATTTCAGATAAACAGTTGAAAATATTGGAGAGGGGGAGTGTGGAATTGGGTCCACAGGAAAGGTAGAGTTGAGTGTTTTCCCGCGAAACAGTGGAAATGAATATTGTATTTGCGAAAAATATTACCAAGTGGAAGGAGATAAATAATGAAAAGAAAGCACCCAGGACAAAGCCCTGGGGAACACCTGTGGTGACTGTGGCAGACTTAGATCTGAATGTTTGCGGCCTGAAAGATATGAGTGAAACCAGCAGAGAGGGGTGTGAGTGATGTCAATGGAAGATAATCTGTTGAGAAGGATGAAGTGTGAGTTAGTATCGAAGGCTGCACTTAAATAAAGGAGAATAAGGATGGTGATAGAACCAGAGTCGGCAGCCATAAGCAGATCATTGGTGATTTTGATAAGAGCAGTTTCTGAACTATGGTGGGGACGGAAGCGAGATTGGAATTGTTTGTAGAGGTTATTTAGAGATATATGAGTGAAGTTGAGTAGCAACTATTTTATTTTTTTAAATTTTGGAAATGAAGGGAAGATTAGAGATTGGGCAATGGTTATTATAATTGTTGGGTTCTAGACCCGTTTTTTTTTTTAGAATTGGAGTGACAACTGCAGTTTTGGAATGTAGAAGAACAATTCCAGTAGTGAGTGAGGAGTGGAAGATAGCAGATATAAGGGAAAGTAGAGAGGACAGGCAGGATTTGACTAAAACTGTGGGGAGGGGATCAAGCTGGCATGTGGAGGGCTTGGATTTTTGAATTAAAAAACCTCATCCACCCTTCCGTACCTGTAATGAATGTGTCCCTCCTCACAGGTCAAAATGACCCGAAGGCTGAAAATACATTTGTAATCTATTTATGTATTTTTGTCCAGAAATATTTTATGGATTCATATATATGTGTGTGTGTGTGTGTGTGTGTGTGTGTGTGTGTGTGTGTGTGTGCGTGTGTGTGTGCGTGTGTGTGTGTGTGTGTGTGTGTGTGTGTGTGTAGCCAATTATGGCAAACTTAGTACAGATATAGAACATTATTTTATCAACACAGTTTCACTGATGATTCATTATTAACCCAAAACCCAGGGTAGAGCGGCTGAGTGAATGTGGTCTGGACTGTGTGGATGAGGCTCATTGTGTCAGAGACGCTGTAGAAGGACAGAGTTCCTCCACTGTGATCCACATACACTCCTATTCTACTGCTGATGGGAATCACAGGGAGAACAGTCTCTATTTTATTGTGTCTGAAAGAGTATACGGAGGGAGAGCAGAACAAAATCCATGACTGGTCATTAAATCCAAACAAACACTCAACATCTCCTTTCCTGCTGATGCTCTTATATGACACTGATATACGCACACCATTATTTCCACTCCACTCAATCTCCCAGTAACAGCGTCCGGACACACTTTCTCTACACAACAGCTGAGGATACACATCAAATCTGTCTGGATGATCAGGATATGACTGGACTGTTTTAGTCGCAGCAATCACTCTGTTGTTCTCAGACAGATGAAGGTATTTATTCACAGTGTTTGGATCCAGAGTGAGCTGATGAGAATCTGATGGAGATAAAACACACCATAATCAGGATGTATGGATCTGTTTGATTATTTAATGTAGCTAAACTGTACAGGAAGAACATGAAAACACTCTCTTGTTTTCTTACTGACTTACATCGTAGAAAGTCGTTCCTTTTCCAGAGAACAATGTAGGTGAATGTGACTGTGGAAATCAACAGACATGAACAGTGTGATTATTTAATATGATGTTCTCCATGATATGAGATGATGATGGACAGATGAATCTCCAGGACTTTACCTCTGTCTGAGATCTTCTTGATCTTCTCTTTGCATAAATCCTCAAGTTTGTCTCTCAGCTGATGGACAGATTCTCTCAGACCATCAGAAGAGAAGAGAGAAATGTAGGGGTCATCATTTACATCTGTAGATTCAGGAGGTGCTGAGAAAGTCTTGGAACTCTACAGAAAACAGAAATTAAAACTCATCAGCTCCACACTTTATCCAATAACCTTCAGGAACATCAGATTTGTCTGGCTCGTGTTGACTTGACTGATCCTTAGTAACTCAATATTCATTATTGGTTAATAAAACTTCAGCTAAAAACATAAATCTCCATCTAACAGGTCAAGCACATCAATGGAGTCTCATTGCAGGGATCAGTATAATTGCTCAGAAAATGCAGCTCAAAGACTACGATTATAGTAGTCAACATTTGAAGTAGATCAAAACCTTTCATCAAAGTTGTCCTTAAACCTAAAACCAAAATGTGTTCTTGTTTTAGGACCACTTTGATTAACTTTTTTCTTATCCACTTCATATGTTGACTACTGTAGATTGACTGTCATTTATAACTTCAACTCAGGTTTGTTTTGGTTTCGATACACTGAAGTACTGATAATATACTGTACATACTTAATTCTTGTTTGTGGTCTTTATGATCATCATTTATGATCATCTTTATGATCATCATTTATGATTACTTGCCATTAAAATTGTTACAGTTTTATCAGGTTTCAAGATCACCTGATTCAATTTTGATTGACTTTACTCAGAATCGGTACTATCGAGTTGCTAAAATGAAACGTTTTGAACTGCTAGTGGTGTTTGACAGCTAAATGTATCTTCAAGATAAAAGAGCTCAGAGAAATGATTCCTAAGAGATCTCCACAAATGAAAGCCATTTGTAAGCACCGTCTCTTTCAAAAGAAGCTGATCAGATGAGAGTCTGACTGATGATTATATAATAAGACTCTGTGAGTCTCTGTCACAGCAGGATCTGCTCAAGTCCACTATGATCCTGTTCTTCTAGATCTGTGTTACCTGCAGGAACTGGATGTGATCCTGTGTGTGTGAAAGCTGCTCCAGCTCAGCGTCTCTCCTCCTCAGATCATTGATCTCCTGCTCCAGTCGCTCCAGTCGTTCTTCAGCTCGACTCACTGCAGTCTTTTCCTGATCTCTGATCAGCCGTATCAGCTCAGAATGGCCTCTCATACCAGAGCGGATGAGCTCAGTGAAGATTTTCTCACTGTCCTCCACTGCTGTCTGTGCAGAGTGCTGTTAGGACACACAGTGATTCAGCTTCAGTGAGTCTGAACTGAGACGGAGACAAACTTCTCTTCTTCTCCAGACTCACCTTCCGAGACTCCACAGTCTCTCTCAGCTGCTGGAGATCTTTCTCTCTCTGCTGGATTCTATGCTGGAGCGTCTTCTGTGTCTCCTTCAGTTGGTTCTGGAGGACAAATAGAAAATTGTAAATGTCTCAAAAGTGTCTCTGTAAATGTATCAAAGTCCAGGAAGGCTAAAAATAAGTATTAAAATGTCAGTTTGATTGTCCACCAGTTCCCGCCTCCTTCTTCCCGATGATTATGGAGATTTTATTATTACAAAGGTTAAAGAAAACAGTCTGACACCATAGTATAATGAGCACACTCGCACCTTAAAGACAGCAGCCTGAAAAATAGATCGCAGCTGTAGGAAAACAAAACTTGAGGTATTTCGTATTGCTTGGTGGGAAAGTAACCTATCCTACAGAAAAGCATTAAAAACTGCTAAATCCGATTACTTTTCTTCTCTTTTTGAAGAAAACAAACATAACCCCAGGTATTTATTGAATACAGTGGCTAAATTAACAAAAAATAAAACCTCAACAAGTGTTGATATTTACCAACCTCACAGCAGTAAGGACTTTATGAACTACTTCACTTCTAAAATCGATACTATTAGAGATAAAATTGCAACCATTCTGCCATCAGCTACAGTATCACATCAGACAGTGCACTATAGACCCCCTGAGGAACAGTTCCACTCATTCTCTACTATAGGAGAGGAAGAATTGTATAAACTTGTTAAATCATCTAAACCAACAACATGTATGTTAAACCCTATACCATCTAAGCTCCTAAAAGAGGTGCTTCCAGAAGTCATAGATCCTCTTCAGACTATTATTAAGTCCTCATTTTCATTAGGATATGTCCCCAAAACCTTTAAACTGGCTGTCATTAATCTCTCATCAAAAAACCACGACTTGAACCCAAAGAACTAGTTAATAGACTAACTAGTTATAGACCAATCTCGAATCTCCCTTTTCTGTCCAAGATACTAGAAAAGGTGGTATCCTCACAATTATATTCCTTCTTAGAAAAAAATGGTATATGTGAGGATTTCCAGTCAGGATTTAGACCGTATCATAGTACTGATACTGCTCTCCTTAGAGTTACAAATGATCTGCTCTTATAATCTGATCGTGGGTGTATCTCTCTATTAGTTTTATTGGATCTTAGTGCTGCGTTTGACACAATTGACCACAGCATTATTTTGCATAGACTAGAACACTTTGTTGGCATTAATGGAAGTGCATTAGCATGGTTTAAAATCATATTTATATGACCGCCGTCAATTCGTAGCAGTGAATGAAGATGTATCATATCGATCACAAGTGCAGTATGGAGTACCTCAAGGCTCAGTACTAGGGCCGCTACTCTTCACGCTTTATATGTTACCCTTGGGAGATATCATCAGGAAACATGGTGTTAGCTTTTACTGTTATGCTGATAATACTCAGCTCTATATTTCTTTTTGGCCCGGTGAAACACAACAATTTGAGAAACTAATGGAATGCATAGTCGATATAAAAAACTGGATGACAAGTAATTTCTTACTGCTGTAGGTGATAATTATAGGACCTAAAAACTCTGCATGTAATAACCTAGAACACCGTCTAAGACTTGATGGCTGCTCTGTCAATTCTTCATCATCATTGCATAAAAAAATCGCTAATGTGAACACTGTCATCGGACCCTGGTGCACACTGGGGTACCGAACCCGAGACTACCTGGAGAAAGTGGTCTGAGTTCGGTTGCTCCCGAACTGTGGTGTGGTTCACGTGAATGTACAAGCAACACGGACTAGGGTGCGCACTTGTTCAGGAAGTAAAGTATCCCGCGCATGCATAACACTGTCGATATCATTGTTTCCTCAACACACGAGAACCATGAGCGGCAGGGCTACGTTGATATGTGCTGGATATGTGCTGAATTACACCATGCAATGAACATAAATGCACCAAAATAACAAAAAATTACAACTATGCTCAGTCACGTTGTGTTCTCCATGTGTTTTCTGTGTGCATTTGCAATGACGTAAGGTGACTGCAAACACATCTGGGTTGCAACTTAGTGTGAAAGCAGACCAACGCTGTGGTCAGCGCCTGGAACAATCGTGCTTGGGCTCTGAGTATGTGGCAACCAACTTAAAGATATAGTTCATTCTGTGATTTGTGTTTTAACAGAAGTTCCAAATGTAGGCTTTGGAGGAGCCTATTCATTCAGGCCTGTCAATTATCATTACAAGCCTATATAAGCAGCAGTCACTGGACTCTCCCAGCATACCGCCCTGTCCCAGTGCTCCTTCCTACTCTACAGCGTACAGTAAATTGTAGACATCCAAATGCACTGTTAAACAGTGGCCAATTGGTCCCTGCATATCGTTCCCACCCACACTATCCTAGATCTAGTTCCTACTGGTTGAATTAGCCTACTGTTGTTTTTCAAATTACATTTTCAACACTGAATCATTAGGGACTTTGAGTGGCGGCTGCTGGTGGAATGGTGATGGCACCTCAGGTAGCACTGAGACTAGAGATGATGTGCAGCGAACAACATAAGTATTGCTAAACATCCTCCTCATATTTCATCATTTGTGATGTGATCTGGGAAAACCCGTCAAATGTTGTGCTGGGACGTATTCCAGAATTTTTTTTTTTATTATTCTATAACATCTTGTCTGTCATCTCTGAAAATATTTTGGAAAAAAAATCACATTTAGAGCAGTAAATAGCAATTTATGTGTAATGATGCAGTATTATACTTATGACAGACACTTCTTGTTGAGGAAAAAATGAAACCTGTCTCACTTTAAACCTGTTTTACTCAAAATTCCATACCTGAAAATCATAGCTATCGGCCAAAATCCTATAGCCACAAACTTTGTTAAGTTCAAGAAAAAAATAAATTTTTGGGAAGGGCTTGAACATAGCTTTCTTATGGTACCAAAACTTTTGATCACATCACATTTGTACTTAAATGACTGAATGCACGTTGTGTCATCTTGTTTATGGTTGATAAGTGATTTTCACGTTCTCTTGTAACATCTTATTTCCGGTTCTGGAGGAGCCTAATCATTCTCCATTGAGAACAGCAAGCCAAGATTGTTTAACATTAACCATCAGAACTGGATGGACAGGCGAACTCGTGAATTAGAAATACAGCCTAAATGTTACGTTCACTTGAAATTGGAATCACATTAAAAAAACTGTGCTAGACTAAAATTGAAACTAAATCCTGATAAATTAGGTAAACTCCGCAGAAGTGAAATTAAAAGACCTACACACATTATATCAAGTCTTTGGGATTATTTGGGGATTCCTTACATAAAAGTGAAACTGATACATATGGAGCTTCACACTGACCGTGTTTCTGCTGTGTAGCTTGTATTTTGACTAATAAAAGTATTAATTCAATAAACTGGTGACTAGATCACTACATTATTTTATGTTGTTCAATCAAAGTCTATTGTGTGAAACTCGTTTTGCAGCAGCTGCTAACTTCTGCTGTCATATGCAGTGTGAATGCTGTAAGCTTGTAATTATTTTGAAACGAGTGACAGCAATATTTCATCAGTGTCTAGTGTTAAATACCTGATTCTCTGTCCTCTGTTCTCCAACTGATACAATGTCGTGGTTTTTATGTTCATCCATACACAGCATACATATACATTTCTGATCAGTGCGACAGAAGATCTCAAGGATCTTCTCATGTTTCTGGCAGATCATCTCCTGCAGTCGTCCAGTGGCTTCAATCAAACTGTGTCTCTTTCCTTTAAACCAACTCTCGTGTTGTTCAAGGTGAGTCTGACAGTAAGAGTTCACACACATCAGACAGGACTTGACGGCTTTGTATTTTTTTCCAGTACAGACATCACACTTCTTATCTCCAGCTCCAGTGTAACGGTCAGCAGGAAGTTTGGTCTTCTTCAGTTTCTTCACCACTTCAGCCAGCATGGTGTTCGTAGCTAAAGCAGGTCTTGGACTGAAGATCTGTTTGCACTGAGGACAGCTGTAGACGCTCTTCTCATCTTCTTCATCCCAGCAGTCTGTAATACAGCTCTTACAGTAACTGTGTCCACAGGAAGTGGTCACTGGATCCTTCAGGAGATCCAGACACACCGGACACTTAAATTCATCCTGAAAAACTGTTGCTGCATCCATCTTTCTGCTTGAATAAACACACAACAGTGAACTAAACTTTCAGTTTCTGAACTGATATGTTTCCTGGTTCTGGTTTTGAGTGACGTGTGTAAAGCTCCTTTAGAGTTTTGTTTTGACTCACCTGAATCTTATTAGAGTAAGCAGTGATAGTGATAGTGGTGTATAAGCCAAGTATGATAGCCCATACTTGTAATTTGTCCTCTTAGTTTAACCCATCCAAGTGAACACAGATAGTAATGAGCAGTAAACACACACACACACTCATGTTTGTTTCTGTGTAAAGTGTGTTCATCCCATAGGTGTAATGGTTTTTATACTGTACAAACTGTATATTCTATGGCCCTTCACCAACCCTACACCTAACCCTAACCCTCACAGGAAACTTTGTGCATTTTTACTTTCTCAAAAAAACTCATTCTGTATGATTTATAAGTGTTTTGAAAAATGGGGACATGGGTTATGTCCTCATAAGAACCCTCTCCTTGTAATACCTGTGTCATACCCATGTCATTATACAGAGTTGTGTCCTGATATGACACAAAAACAAGAGCACACACACACACACACACACTAATGCACTAACACACACACACACACTCACACACACACACACACACACACACAAATGCACTAACACACACAAACACAAACACACACGTCAAGTTACCTTTATTCATAAAGCACTTCATACAATACTGATTCTGTCAAAGCAGCGTCACAGTCTCAATAGGAACAGAGTTTGTCAATAATACAAAGGGCAATAACTTTTGTCATTTTTCCAGATATTTCATTCAAAAATAATCTTTAAAGTTGCCCAATTGAAGTCCTTAACAATGCCTAATACTAATGAAGGAAAATAAATTAAATGCACACCATTGATTCACAACAACTAAATATTTATACACACAAAATGTAATACTTTTAAAAATATATATATATTTCACCAGGAACATACAAAATTTTAGACTTGACTTTTTCACATACACACATTGGCTGGCTCATTCCATATTATATTATATATGTGTAAAGTGGTCCAAAATACTAGATCAGACTGACATCCTTCATCTAAACTAATTAAATCATGCACAAACAGATTTTGATGACTGCAATAGTTTAAAGATAAATGCACTGCCTTTGGGGAATAATGCACATGGCAAAGTTTAAATGTCCTAATAAAGACAAAAGGTCTCACTTAGATATATGTTTTCTGATTAGAAAGATGACAAAATTTGCTCAATGTGGTTAAGCTTGACTTTGGGCAAAGAGGCTTTCATGAAGGACCTGTATCTTCTTTCCTGACAAGGGAAAATTGATACTTGAGAATAAATCTTTTAGCTGAGATATACAGTGAGGAGAATTGAGAAAATCAAAGACTAAAAAATCAGCTCATAAATGAAGGATGAAGGGGAGTTTGTATTTATTCAGAAAGATCCAGCAAAGTACTTTGTAGAGAGAGAATTTAATATTTTTGAACTGCTAAAACAACTGAAAGTGAGACACGCAGCAAAATACAATTTTGACTTCCATCTGATTCCAAAGAGATGCTGCTGAGAGAGTTTGGACCCTAAGCATAAGCTCCTAAAAGAGGTGCTTCCAGAAGTCACAGATCTTCTTCTGACTATTTTAAATTTGTCATTGTCATTAGGATATGTCCAGAACCTGTTATTAGGCTTATGTTATTATTACTCTCATTAAAAAACACAACTTGACTCAAAAGAGTCCCTAGAAAAGGTAGTATCCTTACTACTATAGAAGAAAATTATATCTATTTTGCTTCCCAGTCAGGATTTAGAGCGTATCATTGTTCTGAAACTGTTCTTAGAATTACAAATGATGTGCTCTTAACATCTGATCGAAACCAGATTGTATTTATTTTTTACTAGCGAGTGCAGGACACTATAGTTCATTTGTGTAAGTTAGGACAGCAAAATAAAGTGAACTGTGACATTATACTCAAAAAATTCATCATACAGTGGACTACCAGTAAAATTTTGGATCCAACACTTAGACACTTAGACACTTTGACCTTATCTGGTTTTGCTCAGTCATTTTTTTCTAATGCTAATGCAAACTTTTAACAACACAGGCTAAACTAAATTAAGCATTGCTTGGTAATTGTTTGACCTAAATTGGTATTATCTACTTGTGTACTTAAATTTAACAGCTTAAATTTCACCTTTCTAATCTGACATTATCATGATGATTTTGTTCTTGTCATATATAACTCTAGTGAATAAACTGTGATGTAATGTGAGAAATGTTGAAGGTGTCTGAATAAATTTAGCCTATTTATTAAAAAAATTTAACTCTAAGATAAAGACATACCCATTTCCAGCAGGAACCATCATGGTATTATCATCTGATCTGTAGTATTGTGCTGGACACCGGTACCTTGTGTAAAGGGCGTGTGCTTGTCTCCAGCTGCTCTCTGATTGGCTGGTGACTCGTGGCCCCGCCCCAGCTGGAGTCTGAGAGTGTCAACAGAGCTGCTGATTCTCACACACGCTCAGTGACTCTGAGAGGAATAACGTGAGGAGTATCTGGAGCACTGAGGAATATTCGAGTTTGATTTGATCCGTCATGAGTTCATAAACCATCATCCAGACATCAGGAATAATGATGAAACTCTCAGCGCTGCTGCTGCTCATCACAGTCTCAGGTGAGTCTCTGCTTTTACTCTTTCTCTCCTCAGACCTCCTTCATCTCTGTCAGCAGTGATGCTTTGTTGTTTGACTGATTTTGGTTTATTGATGTTTTGGTAAATATCGGTATAATAGTTTACAACTAATAACACAGTTCATTTCATTGATTCAGTCTCTCATAATGTGAATATTGCTGCTCATATGCAAATGAGTCTTGTATTATTAACAGAGTCATTCATTAAGACTTTAAAGAGTTCAATTAGCTGTCATTAGTTAATACAATCCAGATATTTTATGCAATGTGTGTTGTCTGTTGTTCTCCTTTAAAATATTGAGTGATATGTATATCCAGAACAATCAATAATTACTTCCATTGTTGATTATTTCCCTTCATTGCTTTTCATTGATTGGTTGGTGCACCACCGATTTATATGCAATTTCTTTATAATTTCAATATTGCGTTTGAATCCAGAATGATTCAGACGATTCAGAGTCACTGCAGGAGCTTCTGCTGAAGTTCATGTTCATGAGAGTGAGACAGACAGACCTGAAGCAGACATTGACCCTGACCTTTGACCTGACCCTCATTTTCATAAGACTGGGCCTTTAGGGTCGGGGTCAGACTGGGTGGGGGTTTGATTGAGATCTCATTATAAGGGCCAGTAATCCAGCTCAGCAGCTGCTGAACACACACACACACACACACACACACACACACACAGGCCGCACAGGGTCACAGGGTTAATCCAAAAGATCTACACCGTCTGTGGTCAAACCTTGTGTGTGTGTGTGTGTGTGTGTTAGTGTGTGTGTGTGTGTGTGTGTGTGTGTGTGTTAGCGTGTGTGTCTGGAACACACACACACGTGAGCAGCGATGGATTCATTTTCCTAATTAGCACCAGAATCTATTCAGCACTGTGGGAACCAGATCAGTTTCATGAATATGATAATTTGTTACTGAAGACACACACACTCTCTCTCTCTCTCTCTCTCTCTCTCTCTCTCTCTCTCTCTCTCTCTCTCTGACACAAGCATAATATGAAGTGTGCATATGATAGAATATCAGTCACACAAACAGCAGTACTCATAGTTTTGATGTCTCACTTTCATTAATGAGTGTTAATTGAGACAGACGAGCCGCTGTAAGTCTCATTAGATGCTGGATTCTCCCGCTGAGAGTCTGAAAGCGTGAAGAATCAGGACAGACTCTGAGTTCAGACGACTCTATCAGACTCAACACACTCGTTCACTCCATCCTCACCTTGACAATAAACTCTCAAAACACACAGAATAAAGTCTGGGAATCACATCATGATCCATGTGACTCTCACTGCTGGATGAAAGTTTGGAATAATTCAGATTATTTAGCCTGATGTTTCTGAAAGATACTGTAAATACTGTAAAAATTGTTAAATATTATTCTAATGTAAATCATCTGTTTTCTGTGTGAATCTGTGTTAACGTGTAATTTATTTCTGTAATGTGCAGCTGTATTTTCAGCATCATTCCTCCAGTCTTCAGGTTCATTTCTGATTATTAACAATGATGAAAACAGTTGTGCTGCTCTACATTTGATATATTTTATTTCATTAAGTGTCTATTTTGTCACTTTTGATCAATTTAATGCATCCTAGATGAATAAAAGTGTTAATTCATTTTTTTTAAATCATACTTAGCCTAAACTTGTGAATTGTTGCATATTTATGAAAACAGCTTTAATATGATAAATGCAATTATAATGCATGAAGATATTAAGATGATATAAACATTAACATCATGATATTTTCTATAAAGAAGCTGTGAAATAATTTGAAAAGTAATGTACAAATAAATTTGATCTTACTTAAATCAATACCATATTCATACATTATGATATTTGCACAGTAATACCAATATTATATACATTGGTAATGCAAGTATTAACAATTTTACACATTCAAAAAGCATAAAAGTGGTACTGTTGATGCTTGATGGTGTGTTCTAGTGATCAGTGTTATTGGATTGAGTGGATCTGTGATGTTTCACTAATAGATTCGACACAGTTGACTACAGCCTGTGATGCAGTTTTCCTCATAAATGAGTGTGGTTCTGTCGTCGGGTCACATGGTCACACAGACGGATATTTGACATTCAGATGTGTTCGTCTGAGCAGCAGATGCCACAGAGACGGCATTAATGTGTTCTTGACGTGTTTATTGGCGGCTGAAGTTCACGGCCACTCCAGAGACAATGAAGAAATTGGGAGGAGGAGCGGCGGATTCTCTCATGACCTTTAGGATCTGAGGTCACAGTGTGTTGGTAGGGGGCGGGGGGGGGGGGGGTCTCATTCAGCCTGTCTCATTCAAACACTAAAGCATTCAAAATTAGTCTCTGGAGCTTGAGTTCATGTAGCAAGCATCACTGAAACTGATCCAGCACAGTTCTGGGCCTAACCATAATACACTTACTGCATAGTGCACACTCTATAGTGTTCAACAGCAATGTGCTGGTTAATTCAGCTCTTAAATCAGACTTTTCATGGTTTTATTAAAGTTTGCATTAAAGTGCCTTAAACTTTAAGTCTGTAAATATATTTATATTTATTTAGATATTTATATTTAAATAAATATACATTTATTAATTAAATATATTTATTATAAGTAATTTTCTTATTTTTATTATTATTTTAAATTATATGTATTGTATTTAATTCATTTATATTTATTTATATATAAATAAATATAAATGTATTTATTATGATTTATTATAATTTATTATATTTATGTGTATATTTATAGTATTGTATTTATATTTTTATATAACGTTATGATAAAAGTTGATGATTTATGATTATCGATATAGTTATTGTTATAGTTCTCGTCTGTGTGAATGTTAATATAGTTATAGTTATTGTATTTATATTTGTAAATATCATAATGATCAAAGTGTGTTGCATTGTGGGATACCGTACATTCACTATCCGTCTGACTGTAAAGTATATGAGTATTGATATGATTGTAGTAGGGCTGCACGATTATGACAAAAATCATAATTTTTGTTTATTTTCTTGAACTTTTAATTGCGATTATTAATTACGATTATCACAATTTACATTGAATGATCTTTATAACATTGTTTGTATTTTTATATAAAAATAAACAAACTGAGAAACTTTAAGTGCTTTACTATAGTATTAAGCCTCAAACGTCAACTATACATCGGATTGGTTTCTTCTTTAAATTATATAAAAAAAGATGAATGGTATTATAATGTTATACTAAAACTAAAACAATTGAAAAACCTTTAAGATAACATGTAGAAAGAAAAACATTTTAAGCGTGCAGAATAGCATAAGTGGACTTTCAACAATTCATTGCGACTTTGACCGATTACGTAAATGTTGTGTCCGTAATTGTAATCGAGATACGAAACTTGATTAATTGTGCAGTCCTAGATTGTAGTTATCATTATAGTTATCATCTGTTCGTTTGGATGTTAATATAGTTATAGTAATCTTCATATTTATAATTATACTAATCACTATGATCATAGTTATTGTTATAGTTATCATCTGTTGGTGTTGACGGACGCTAATAATTATTGTTGTTATAATTGTAATTATTGTTGTTATGATTATAGTTATAGTTTTTGTTATAGTTATCGTATGTTTGTGTGGACACAAATATAGTTATATAGTTATTATTATAGTTATTGTTTTAGTTATTGTTATTAGTTATCTTTATAGTTATAGTTAGCATTCTCTGGATTGTCTATTAAGTCCCATGATTCCAGGCAGAAGCTGCTCTCGGGATCCTATGTGAGAATTTGATAAGGTTTGTGTTTAATTCCTGTCTGAGAGAGTCTGAGGGACAGACTGATGGTTATCTGGTCTGAGGAGACCTGGCTCATGTTCTGAGGTCAGACTCTGGTCCAGATGCCAGGACGAGCACAGAAGTGCATGAGTCTGGTTTTTCCGTGCAAGCTCGTTCAAGTTCAAGTGTGACCGGGGTGTTTTGTTGTGTGTTTGGCAGCTGCGAGGGGCGGCGTGCGGCACGTTTGACTGATGCGGTGGCATGGGAAAGTCACCCTCGCGCTGCGCCACGGGGCGGAGGAGGGGCAGATGGCTCTTCAGATGGGGCAGGAATGATGGGCTGGGGCAGATCTGGAGGGTGTGTTTTTGGGGGGGTGGGGTGGGGTCGCATTGTGTGGCTGTTTTGGGCTTTTGTGTGTGTTTGTGTGAGTGCTTCTGAAAGAGCCATCAATCAGGCGACCCAAAGTCAAGTTTAAGTTCAGTGGAGATGAATCACTTTCTTTTAAGATGCTCGAAATCCAACCAGCCTTTCCTCCATCACATCAGCAACTCAAGCACAAGACAAACACCATCTACTGATGCAAGTGTGTGTTTGAGTCCATTTAAAATGGCACCTGTTTATTTTGCATCTCAACTCTTCAATCGCACTTCATGGAGTTTAACATTTTTTAGTGGTTTTACTCAGTGTTTGAGGTCAGTTTTTATTGTTATAACGAGAAAAAAATATATGTCAATTATATCGATAACTATAATGAACAATCTCTGGGGGAAAAGTCTTGATGCAGAATTTTGGATCATCTGGAGGCAAGATAAACAAGAATGTGATCACTTAGTACAATGAATAACAGTAGTAGTCCAATCTTGTTGAAATTTAGCAGATATCATTACTACAGCTAAAACAATGCTGATTTAACAACTGAAATTCAATCTGTTTATCAATTTTGAAAGTTAAACTAATTCCCAAATTCTGAGCACAAGTGCCTACAGTATTACAGGGTTTTGGAAGGGATAGCAGCATGTTGAGGCTGTCCCAAAACAACACTTCGTTTAGTTGTAAAAAATGATCTGCCATCCAAATTTTAACTTGACAATCAAACAGATACTGGAGAGATAAGATCTAATCTAGTTTCATTGGAAGCTAAAGCTGTATATCACCTGCATGAAAATGGTATGATATTTGATGCCTACAAAAGATCTTGGTTAAAGGAAGAAGACAGAGTGAGAACAAAACAGGGCCTAAAACAGAACCCTGCTGCACCCCACATGTACATGCAGCAGAGACAGAGGAAATATCATCAATGGCTACAGAAAAAAACGATCTTTCCTTATGATAGGATGAAAACCAGCTGTTCCCTTACTACCAACATACTTCATCAATCAACTCAAAAAGATAAAACGATTGATAGTATCAAAAGAGCTGAGCTTAGACCCAGAAGAAACAAAAGCCCACATTTCCATGTCAACAGCTAATAACAATAACCTCATTTAACACTTCCTATATACTTCTCATAACACTTTCTTATACTTAATGTAAGTGTAATTTTACCTGTAAAAAATGGTAACAACTGGATAAACATTTTGTTTCCGTTTGTTATTGCGTATCAGTTTTTTTATGTTTAAAACAAGAACTTGTCTGCAAGTGGGGTCACAAAAGAGCAGTTGAAACTTTCCTAGATTTTTTTACATTTTCCACCCCATTCCAAAAACATTAGCACACATGTTATGTTTGTGTATATCTAGATTTAAGAAAATGTATATTTGTGCTGGAAAGCAAGATAAAAATACTGAGGAAAACAACTTTTTTATAGTAAATGTATGAAATTAAAAATACTGAATTTTAAAATAACTAATCTGATATCTGATTATTAAACTTTGCTTGAGTATTTTATTTGGTTCTGTATCGGTTTTACTGCATTATGTTATATCTAATGTTATGTGACTAACAGTTTTCCTCCATCAAGGTTTCATCATCTCTCGTGATGCTTCATCATCATCATCATCATCACCACCTTCATCATAATCATCATCATGAATTTTTGTAAGTTCTGATAACTCAGACGCATGTCTCTCTGTGATTTATTCCTCATCATCACAATCTCCAACTGTGGTCCATCAGGTTTGGGTGGAGCTTCAGAGTTGGCCTTCATCAAAGAACCCAGTGATGTCATCGCAGTGAGGGACCGCCCCCTCATGCTGGACTGTCAGGTAGAGGGGGAGGGGCCTATCACCATCACCTGGCGGCGGAACGGTGTTCCCGTTCCTCTGGGAGCCAGAGCAGCCGTGCTGGATAACGGGACGCTCCTGATCCGGAGCTTCCAGAAACGGCGTGATGGAGATGAGAGTGACGCGGGAGAGTACGACTGTGCAGCACAGAACAGATACGGGCTGCTCATCAGCCGCAAAGCACACGTGCAGCTGGCCTGTGAGTGATGCAAACACGCTTCAGAAAGTAAAAGCACTGTGATATCTTGAATAGCTTCTCCTAGAGTTTTAATTGATACACCTGCTCAAACCAGCCTAATGTGGTCTCTGGTCTGCTGATGGCTTTAGAGGGGTTTAGGGTCTGTATCTGGAGTGATTTGAGCATCTGTAACTCATTTGTCTTCTCTCTCAGCACTTCCCAAGTTCCACACGCACCCAGAATCCATGAGCGTGGACGAGGGCGGTGTCGCTCGATTTCACTGCGCCGTCAGCGGCGTCCCAGAGGCCAACATCACCTGGGAAAGAAACAGAACGACTCTCAACGCTGATGATAACAGGTTAAACACACACTCTCATACACGAATAAAGACTGAAACAAACACTAAGAATATATTGAATATATTGAACAGAACTTACAACTTGCAATGTATGGACATTTGACTTTGTGTACGTGGTTTAAAATTTTTTCCTAAAATTTTAACTGCTTTTGGCGTTAACGTAGATAACGTTTAATCTGACTTTGAGTGTGTGTGTGTGTGTGTGTGTGTGTGTTCAGGTACACTCTCCTGCCCAACGGTATCCTGCACATCACAGGTGTGTGTCAGGCTGACAGTGGCAGCTACCGATGCGTCGCTAAAAACATCGCAAACACTCGCTACAGCCACGAGGCCCAGCTGTCAGTCACAGGTAGAGCTGAGACCTGATGATACGATCTGAACCCCTGAGCATCTCTGAATCATCTGTCTCTGTCTCAGTCGCAGCTAATCGTCTCTATAAGGAGCCGGTGATTCTCTCTGGGCCGCAGAATCTCACTCTGAACATTCACCAGACCGCCATCCTGGAGTGCATCGCCACTGGAAACCCGCGGCCCATCGTGTCCTGGAGCAGGCTGGGTAAAAAAAATCTAATTATCAGCTCAAGATTACAAAATGAGCTAAACTCGCCTAAAACAACAAAAGTAACTCAAACTTAAAAGATCTCGTTTCAATTCACACACTCAACAACTCGATGTCTTTGAAGAATGAAAATGATAGCTATTTCTAATGATAACAATAATATAATGATAATAATAATGATAACAGTAAGAACTATAGCAATAACAATAATGATAATTACTATAACAGCAAATATAACAATAATGATAACTGTATTGACAACTGTCAATAACGCTAATTACTATAACGATAACAATAACTATATCGACAACGATAATTATTATAACGATATTTACTGTAATGTTAATGATAACTATATCAATAGTGACACTTACTGTAATGATAACAATAACTATCAGTATTACTATAACGATAATAATAGCAATAATAACTAACAATTACTATACTATAATATATTACTATGTTTATATTACTTTATTACTATTGATGAAAACAAACATAACAATGACTTTAAGAATAACTGTAATAACAACTATAACAATAACTATAATGATAACAATGACTATAACATTAACTATAACACAACTGTATCAATAAATGTAATGCAACTATAACAGAACTGTAAAGAGCAGTGATTATTAGTGTCGATTGTGATGCAACTGTTTTTGTTCTTTGAAGAACCAGATTCTGATGTTCCTGGAAATAATATGAGGAAGACTCACTTAAAAAGTGTGATTCCTAGACCCGGAAAACTCATGGAAATTAATCTAATCTAAAAATACCTCTTTGTCAAGCTCAAAAATATTAAATATAGAAATTGTGAGTAAATATGACTGAAAAAGTCATGCAAAATTATTGGTAAAAAAAAAAAAAAGAAATCTTGAAAAATATGCAGCTCTTAAAACTTCTGCAATCCTTAAACTTATATTAATTGTAATATATTTAAGTTATTACAACTTTCAATTTCTGGACCGTGTGTGTGTGTGTGTGTCAGACGGTCGCTCCATCGGCGTGGAGGGCATCCAGGTGTTGGGCACAGGTAACCTCATCATCTCAGACGTGTCTCTGCAGCACTCAGGTGTGTACGTCTGCTCTGCTAACCGACCCGGAACCAGGATGAGGAGAACCGCACTGGGACGACTGGTGGTGCAGGGTACAACACACACACACACCATCACACACACAAATCAGATCTGGAGTTCAGCTCAGTTTAGTGTCACACATTAGAAAATCTGCTTATTTCCAACTCCAACATGTGAAGATGTTCATGACTAACTCCAGGATACTGAACAACAGCTAACCAGAGTCCCGGCTTCATTTACACACACAGACTCTATTCTCTATAAGAGCAGCGAGACATGAACAAAGGGCTTTGACTGTGACCTCTGAACTCTGACCCCCCACAACATTAAAAACCCAGGTCACCTCTTGCCTCATTAGCATATGGGAGGGGCTTGTAGATGGTCTGGTGAGCTCGACTGGTGTGAGCAGCAGCTGTGACACACACACACACACACACACACACGACAGCCAGATGGAGAGACACAGACGAGTGTTTGTGTGGTTTATTAAAATCATCTTCTGCTATATCATATTTAATAAAGATAAAAGACGAGAAGTGCACAGGAACTGAATGAAGTAAAGCCACACACACTGGAGATCACGTGTGTGACACTCACAATACAGTTCAGTGTGTTACAGCACTGTGGAGTAGTATGTGGTGATTTACTACAGTATTTTACCGTGCTGTTGAATATTTTATTGTTTTATAGCGCTGTGGAATATGTTAAGATTTTTTACAGGAGTATTTTACAGCACTTTTTCTTTTATTTGGTGTTTCTTACTACAGTATTTGACAGTATTGTAGTGTGCTGTAGGAATTGTTTTGTGTTTGAGTGGGACGGACGGATGGATAATAGAAGAAAGCAAGGCGGAGGGGGAGGAATAATTGTGTCTGGGTGACGGATAACCTCTGACCCCTGACCCCTGACCTCAATTCAGCAGGCCTGCAGGAGATGATGTGTGTGTGTGTGTGTGTGTCTGGATTAATGGACCAGAAAGAGCCGAATGGGATGATTTTAGGACAAAAACACAGAAGTAGCAGCATAAATTCACTATTTATAGAAATATAACCTCTGATGTTTGTCATGCTCAACACATTAATGCTTTTCAAAATATATCACTAAATGAAACATAATACAGTATTAATGATTTTAGTCCATAATTAGGAAGAGATAAAATTTTTTTACATTCATTAGACACAGAATGATGCAAATTACTCATTCTAAGACATAAATGTCTTTGTTTCACAACTGCAGCTTCATATTTGTGTCTGTGTGTCTGTGTGTGTGTGTGTGTGTGTGTCTGTCTGTGTGTGTGTGTGTGTGTGTGTGTGTGTGTGTGTGTGTGTGTGTGTGTGTGTGTGTGTGTGTGTGTGTGTGACGCTCAGCTCCTCCAGAGTTCCTGCAGTGGCCTCAGTCCGTGTCGAAGCCTGCGGGCAGCAGTGTCGTCTTCACCTGTCAGGCTCAAGGTGTTCCTGATCCACATCTCATCTGGCTGAAGAACGGCAAGCTCCTCACGCCTGGAGACCACGTCAAACTCACCAACAACAACAGGTCAGAGCCTGCATAAAAACCTGACATATACAGTAATAATCTAACTTCAATCATCTGCTTCAGTCCAGTAAGAGTTCATCTGGAAATATTACTGCAGTTATTCTGACCTTTTCTTGATCAAAATTAATCGAGATTTGAAGCTGAACGCTTGTACAAGGACACTAAAAGATCTCTGACTGGATAAAACACTCTGAACTCAATCAGAGACAGAGACGGTGTGTGACAGTGAGTTTTGATCAGATGTGAGTGTAAGTGATCTCTTGTGTTGATCTGCAGCACGCTGGCGGTGACACGCATCACGGCTGAAGATGAAGCCATCTATCAGTGCATCGCGGAGAACAGCGCAGGAACCAACCAGGCCAGCGCTCGTCTCGCCGTCTCTCCGTCCCTCGATCTCCCAGAAGCCCCTCAGGACCTGACGGTCACGCCGCTGTCCACCTTCTCTACGGGTGCGCTGGACACAGCCGGACACACACGTGACGGACGGCATCATCGGATACGTGCTGCACATCCGGAAGCTGGGCGGTGAGACGAGAGAGACACACTGAGACCTTCAGACTCAGACGCCGACTCCAGACTGATGTGTGTGTGCTTTCAGAGCCGGACAGCAGCGAGCTTCAGGAAGCCGTGAGCAAAGACACGTTTCAGCACGACTTCACGAACCTGGAGGCCTCCACCACCTTCTCCATCTATGTGAAAGCGTATTCACCGCTGGGAGCCAGTCAGCAGTCCGACAGCGTCATCGCCACCACACACGGAGCCGGTAAGAGTTCACATGCGTACAGGACTGATAATATGTGTGTGTGTGTGTGTGTGCGTTTGCTAAAAGCTGACCAAAGCAGTCTGATAACGTTTGCTGTACACTAATCTCACTCCTCTGTCTGTGTCGGTCTCAGTTCCCACGATGCCCAGCTTCTTCTCCAAGGTTCTGAACAGCACAGCGATGCAGGTGTTCTGGGAGCTTCCAGCTAAAGCCGGTCGAGTGGAGGGATACACACTCTCTCTCCGCAAGCTTCCACAGCAAGAGTTCAGACACCAGGAGCGATTCCCCGCTCACATCAACACACACACCATCTCCAACCTGGGTCAGTACACACACACACACACACACACACACACTCACACACATCAACACACACACCATCTCCAACCTGGGTCAGTACACACACACACACCATCTCTAGCCTGGGTCAGCACACACACACACACACACACACGTGTCAGTCTAACGGTCAGTGTGTGTCTCTGCAGAAGCGTCAGCGGTGTATGAGATCCAGCTCATAGCCTTCAACGGGAACGGTGATAGCATTGGCAACAAACGGCTCGTCTCATTGGCTGAGACTGAAAAGAGCGGGAAAGAGGCAGCAGGTGACGCTTCACATTCATCATCTGCAGATCATATCCACAAACAATAATTAAACTCAAAGGGATTCAACAAACAGATTTCAAAATAGATCCATTTAAATCAAAGATGTCATGCTGATCTGGTTCATTTCTAATATTTTTGGCTAGAACTAAAAAATTTTTTTTTTTTTTTTTTTGAGTGAAAGTTCAATTCAATTCAATCAATCAATCAATCAATCACCTTTATTTATATAGTGCTTTAAACAAAATACATTGCGCCAAAGCACTGAACAACATTCATTTGGAAAACAGTGTCTCAATAATGCAAAATGATAGTTAAAGGCAGTTCATCATTGAATTCATTGATGTCATCTCTGTTCAGTTGAAATAGTGTCTGTGCATTTATTTGCAATCAAGTCAATGATATCGCTGTAGATGAAGTGACCCCAACTAAGCAAGCCAGAGGCGACAGCGGCAAGGAACCGAAACTCCATCGGTGACAGAATGGAGAAAAAAACCTTGGGAGAAACCAGGCTCAGTTGGGGGGCCAGTTCTCCTCTGACCAGACGAAACCAGTAGTTCAATTCCAGGCTGCAGCAAAGTCAGATTGTGCAGAAGAATCATCTGTTTCCTGTGGTCTTGTCCTGGTGCTCCTCTGAGACAAGGTCTTTACAGGGGATCTGTATCTGGGGCTCTAGTTGTCCTGGTCTCCGCTGTCTTTCAGGGCAGTAGAGGTCCTTTCTAGGTGCTGATCCACCATCTGGTCTGGATACGTACTGGATCCGGGTGACTGCAGTGACCCTCTGATCTGGACACAGACTGGATCTGGTGGCCACGGTGACCTCGGAACAAGAGAGAAACAGACAAATATTAGCGTAGATGCCATTCTTCTAATGATGTAGAAAGTACGGTGTTATGTGAAGTGTTTCCGGTTCCGGTTTACCTAATTAATGCAGCCTAAAAATCCTTTAACGGATTTGGATATTAAAAGCATATTAGTATGTTATGTGTATGCCAGGTTAAAGAGATGGGTCTTTAATCTAGATTTAAACTGCAAGAGTGTGTCTGCCTCCCGAACAATGTTAGGTAGGTTATTCCAGAGTTTAGGCGCCAAATAGGAAAAGGATCTGCCGCCCGCAGTTGATTTTGATATTCTAGGTATTATCAAATTGTCTGAGTTTTGAGAACGTAGCGGACGTAGAGGAGTATAATGTAAAAGGAGCTCATTCAAATACTGAGGTGCTAAACCATTCAGGGCTTTATAAGTAATAAGCAATATTTTAAAATCTATACGATGTTTGATAGGGAGCCAGTGCAGTGTTTACAGGACCGGGCTAATATGGTCATACTTCCTGGTTCTAGTAAGAACTCTTGCTGCTGCATTTTGGACTAGCTGTAGTTTGTTTACCAAGCGTGCAGAACAACCACCCAATAAAGCATTACAGTAGTCTAACCTTGAAGTCATAAATGCATGGATTAACATTTCTGCATTTGACATTGAGAGCATAGGCCGTAATTTAGATATATTTTTGAGATGGAAAAATGCAGTTTTACAAATGCTAGAAACGTGGCTTTCTAAGGAAAGATTGCGATCAAGTAGCACACCTAGGTTCCTAACTGATGACGAAGAATTGACAGAGCAACCATCAAGTCTTAGACAGTGTTCTAGGTTATTACAAGCAGAGTTTTTAGGCCCTATGATTAACACCTCTGTTTTTTCTGAATTTAGCAGTAAGAAATTACTCGTCATCCAATTTTTTATATCGACTATGCATTCCATTAGTTTTTCAAATTGGTGTGTTTCACCGGGCTGCGAGGAAATATAGAGCTGCGTATCATCAGCATAACAGTGAAAGCTAACACCATGTTTCCTGATGATATCTCCCAAGGGTAACATATAAAGCGTGAAGAGTAGCGGCCCTAGAACTGAGCCTTGAGGTACTCCATACTGCACTTGTGATCGATATGATACATCTTCATTCACTGCTACGAACTGATGGCGGTCATATAAGTACGATTTAAACCATGCTAATGCACTTCCAATCAATCCCTGTTCATATTTAACTGCAGTGTGACGTCATGAACACTAGATGGAGACAGAGTTCCTCAGTGACGTACAACACACATCCTCTCATAACACCTTCACTCAGATCTTTATTATCAGCTGCTCTACACAAAATACACCTTCTGCTTTTTATTAATGCTTTCTTTTTTCATGTGAAGTTCCTGTAATTATTGGGTGATCTACCACATTTTCCACAATTGCAAAGGCATGTTCTAAAACAGACTTCATATGTATGTGTGTGTGTGTGTGTGTGCAGCGGGTGAGAGTGTGTGTGACTGTGGTCAGGATGATGGGGGCTCCATGACGGCTCTGGTGGTGGGGATCCACATCGGCATGGCCTGCATCATATTCTGCGCTCTCTTCCTGATGTTTGGCTATCGGCACAGGTGCGTCTGTCGTTCTCACGTCACTCATTCTGTGATTATCAGACGCAGCGCTCTGACTCTGTGTGTGTGTGTGTGTGTGTGTGTGTGTGTGTGTGCAGCTCCTTCTGTCAGAAGGGTTCTCCGGGTGACTGGAGTCTCTCAGCAGGACCGAGTGTTTCTCAGAGAGACGCCGCAGCTAAAGAAGCCAGCATCCGAGCGGCCGACGCTATCGAGCTCACAGCACAGGTGAACATCTCCCTCATCAGAACACAGCTAGAGAGACATGAGACTCACACAGAGAACGTCAGGTGGACCTCTGCTGCTCTTATATATAGAGCGGATTAAAGTGACTACACTGACAAAAAATAAACAGTGATTTTACCATTATATAATAAATGCATTTTAGAATAAATAAATACAATATTTTTGCAATATAGAACACATGCATGTTTGAATAAATATTTTTAACATTATAGAATAAAAACAGAATTCTTTTAGTGTTAAATTAAATAGATTTTAGAATGCATTAACATATAAAATAATCACATTCTAGAATAGAGGAAAATTCTTGCATTAAAGAAAAGGCATTTTAGAATAAATAAAAAATACTTTTGGCATTTTAGACTAAAAGCATTTTAGAATAAAATGTTAAAATGATAAAATACATACATTTTAGAATACATTTTTGCATTATAGATTAATTGCATTTTAGAATGAAGAAATGATATTAAAGAAAAAAACATTTTAGAATCAATTTAACAAATACTTTTAGCATTATAGAACAATAACACTTTGAAATAAACACTTTTAGTATTATACAATAAATACATTAAAGTAAATAAATCGGTTTAAAAAATGTAAAAATAAATCAGTTTAAAATCAGTTTAAAAAATACTTTTAACATTAAAGAAAACAGTATTATAAATAAAATAAATGCATTTTAAATTAAAATAATCCATTCAGCATTTGAGAATAAAACACACTCATGTGTGATAAATTATTAGTAATGCATTGTCCTGGTGTTCCTCAGGCTTCTGCAGCGGAGCGTCCAGCAGTCGTTCCTCAGTGTCAGGTGACGATTGAACCTCAGTCTGTCCATCCACCGGACACAGACCCTGGCACCGGATGAGACACCCGCTTCAGCTGTACAGAGACCGCTTCTCTCTCACCAAAGCCTTACACTGAGCTCACACACACACACACACACACACACACACACACACGACACGCTGCATCTGTCCCAAACCTGAGTGACCTACACAGACAACATCCTAACCATCATGCATCACCACACAGGAGTGTTTAGGAGTTTCACAGTAAGCACAAACACACACACATAAACTGGGAGGAATGGTCAGAATTCCCTAAACTTTATTCCCAGTGCTTTCTAGAATTGCAGTAGGTCATGGGTTCTATTCCCAGGGAATTAATCCCTTGAATTCATTAGATATACAAGCATCTGCCAAATGCATAAATGTAAAGGAGGCATCTGATGCTTTAAAAAAAAACATTTATTTAACCAGGCAACTTAATTAAGGTCATTAGATGTCTTATAAGACAGATTAATACAACTAAGCTTACTAGGTCTGGAACAGAACTCATTTGATGAAATATTGCTAAGAGTAAGATTCCAAACAAAGCTCTGCTAGTTGAACTAACATATAACAAACTGAACTTTATCCTGTTAAACCAAAAACACATGTTCTATGTGACTGAACAGATGAAGAGTTAGTCTGTTATAGTATTAGATGGGTGTGTGTCGTTTGATTGGACATTATTCACTAAATGTACAGCTGAAGCCCCGCCCTCTTCACTAAGCCCCTCCCACTCCACACAAACTCTCTGTGTGTCCAGAGCCGTGCCTCGTCTGACCGTCCTGCTGCTGCTGGGAAAACACTCTACCTCATCCACACGTGTCTTCAAACGGGTCCTCTGGGGTCCGTCAGAACCTCCCAGAGCTCTGCTGTGACTGTTGATGTTTTATGAGACTCTTCTCAGATTTCGTGATGAGACGAAGCTTCTGTGAAAGTCGAGGGACGTCCAAAGAACTTCTGCTTCTCTTTTCTCTTTTCGCGATGTTCCACAAAAACAGATGTTTCCTTTCCGTCCGTTTATAAAATTGTTTTCCATACGGCAAAAAATATAGATTTTTTTATATATATTTTTAAATATGTGCCAAAAATATGGAAAGGAATGGCAAAAAAAAATTAAATATATATATATATATATATATATATATATATATATATATATATATATATATATATATATTTTTTTTTTTTTTTTTTTTTACATAAATACATTTTATTTCATTTTATTTTTGCCCATTTTTTTATATTTTTTTAATTATATTTATTTATCAATTTTGACTCAATATATTTCAAACCAACAAAATAAATTCAGAAATATATTCAGATTTGAAAATAAATCAGAAAAAAATATAATTTCCAATAAAAAAAAAAAAATTACATATTACAATAACGAGCCATTCCATCAAAGTGTGCATCCTAAATGAATGTTTTCCAAATATATTTTGCAAAATATGAAGGTTGAAACTAAATATATTTTACATTTCAGAAATATATCTCATTTAATTATATTTCAATTAAATATATTTCACTGTTTCCAACATATATTTAAATAAGTGCTCTATATTGTTTTGCTGTATCACTGTCAGTCATGAAGGGGATTAAACCAGAAAACTGACCAGCTGACCATTAACCAAAGCTAAACGCACTCATTAACTTGATGATGACGATTACCTCAAAAACACAGATTCTATTTTAGAAATTCTAACTAATAATAATAAGATCTAGCAGATATGAGATATATTTTCATATGTTGAACTCGAAAATAAGATCTGCTTCTTCGTGATGTTGAAGTTGAACTTGCCAAATAGCGGTTAGTGTAGATGAGACCAAAAACCTGGTGTTTGTTCTTCTGTAGCACACGGAGCAAGCCGAAGCCGAAGATGTGTGTGTGTCTGTGTGCTTGATAACACACGCTTTAACACACGCTTCACTGTTGAATAGTTACCAAAACAACACGCTCTAGGATTCACCTCAAAGACTCTCTGATTCTTGTTGAAACACAAACAAAACCAAAATGTAAAAACTAAAATAAAACAAGATTAGAAACTGAGGCCAAATCTTTATACAAGACTAGTTCTCTTGTAGGACTCTGATTTATTTTCCCTCGGATGAAAAGTTGGGAGATTTTGCCAAAATAGATGTACGATTGTTCATTAATGTTATTCTTAAAGTGCTGTTGCTGTTCTTTTGATTCGTTTTATTTGCCGTTTAATTTCTATTTCTTCTCTCTTTCTGTAGAATTCAAATGTTAGATGTTAAAGGAGTAGATTGCTGATAGTTTATAAGGATTCACAGTCATTCCAGATGTGATTTTATAGCGTGATATGATGAAAACACCTCAGACTCTGAATGTGCTGCTTTAGGATCTAATGGACTCTTTTCTATTCCAGACTGATGAAATGATTGCTCAACATGTCTACTGTTTAGGAGAAGTTGTCTAGTCGAGTAGATGCTGATTTGAAATGCTTGTACCAATGAGAGAAGTGATGCTTTAACCTTCAGGATTGTTCTTTTCTCAGCACCAAACGCTCCTGTAGCTTTACCCTGATGTTACCGACATCAGCTGAAGAAACTCGCGTCTCGCGCAATAGTTTTATTCTCTGCCTTCCAGTCATCGTGAGTTTCTCAGCTGAAATATTTTGTGTTCTTCCTTCAGTCGGTTGTAACGAACCTCTGTGCCAAATAAAACAGCGTTACGTAGAACGATACGTGTTACATGTTTCATTGTTTCTGAGAGTGTGTGTGTGTGTGCGCGTGCGTGTGTGCTCGTGTGTGTGTGTGTGTGTGTGTATAATGACATGGGTATGACACAGGTATTACAAGGAGAGGGTGACTTATGAGGACATAACCCATGTCCCCATTTTTCAAAACACTTATAAATCATACAGAATGAGTTTTTTTGAGAAAGTAAAAATGCAGAAAGTTTCCTGTGAGGGTTAGGGTTAGGTGTAGGGTTGGTGAAGGGACATAGAATATACAGTTTGTACAGAATAAAAACCATTACACCTATGGGATGAACACACTTTACACAAAAACAAACACGTATGTGTGTGTGTGTGTCTGTGTGTGTGTGTGTGTGTGTGTGTGTGTGTGTGTGTGTGTTTGTGTGTGTGTGTGTGTTTGTGTGTGTGTGTGTGTGTGTGTGTGTTTGTGTTTGTGTTGTGTGTGTGTGTGTGTGTGTGTGTGTGTGTGTGTGTGTGTGTGTGTGTGTGTGTGTGTGTGTGTGTGTGTGTGTGTGGAAGCACAGCAGCTTACAGAGTCCGTCTCCGGCGTACCACTGCACCGTCACGTTCCACACCATGTCCAGCGGCATCACGATGAAGGTCATCATCAGGTCAGCGGACGCCAGGCTGATGATGAGAGGATGCAGGTGTGACGCGGGACACACTGATGAGGAGCGCCAGGTTACTGACGGCGGTGAACAGGAAGAGTGCCATGGTGGCTGTGACACGGGCCTGAGCCGCGCGAGTGAAGATGGGCACCGTCCAGTCCGTCAGCGGCCGAGAGAGAGACGTGTTAGACACAGACACATGTGATGTGTTATCAGACATCACTCGCTCTGATCTGCACCTGCGTGAAGAGACACAGACAGCGTCTGAACCACAGGAATGATCAAATACACTGATGCACAAAAAAAGAAGCAATATGAAACATGCACATGATGAATCGTTCACAGTAAGCTCAAAAACATGCATTCAGAAACCTATTAGAGCTAATTTACATTTCAGACAGATTTTAAAGTGTGTTTGAGTGATGCATTTGTGGTTAGAGCGTCCACACACACACTGTCAGTCAGCGTCAGATCAGAGCCGACAGCAGAGAAGAGCTGTCCTCAGTGTGTTTGTGTCTCTGTCTCGCTGTCAGGCATTCAACACAGAGCGAAGGAGCATCACACCACACATACTCAACTAAAGCCCTGATCTGAGTCTGAACAGCAGGTTCCTGCCAAACAAACGTCTCTTCAGCTGCAGGAGTCCAGTTCAGCGCCGCACACACACTGAGATCCAACACAGAACCAGACGTCCTGATAGAATCACTAGTGTGCAGCTCAAACCCAAGGAGTCTGTGATCGTCAACACATTCATTAACAAACACTCCACGTGTTAAACGAGAAGCCTGAAGAGTCTCGGTGGGGTTTGATGGCTTAACCTGAAGGTCAAAGATTAGTTTGTTAAACAGAATAAAAGACACATGCGACAGCTTCCTGCTGACTGAGGATGAAACCAGTACTGTGTGTCAGCAGAGCTCTGAATCCAGCGACCGCGGGGTTAAATATTGTGTTTGAGATCCCAGTGTCAGATTACAGCACATTCAAACCATTTTAGGATTATTTAACATTCTTGCGGCTCAAACTATATAAATGCGTCAACGGTACACAAAGGTCATTGGTTCGATTCCCATGTATAGATTGAATGCAATTTAGACACTTGGATAAAAGCATAAAAGGTTATGAAACACTGATGTAAAACAGAAAATATGGGTACACTTGACTTTAAAATAATAAAATGCAGCTTTGCCGATGGATGAGCTGAAATTGTTTGTTATGTGATTTAATGCATAATGCTTATTGAATGCATAGATAATTATAATCATTCATGAGATCATGTCATGTACTGTAAGGTGCATAAATATTTAATTTAACGTATTACCAGAAATATTTATGATCCTGTGTTATTTATAGGTGACGAGATCTTCAGGGTTTGTTTATCAAAGCAAAAGAGACGCCACATACAGACACACTCACATTCATGCTCAAGCTACCTTTGAATACAGAACTTGTGAAGACAATATGAAAATAATATGCGAAATAGGATCATTATTTATAGGTTTGGACTCCACTGCAGTACAGTATACTGACTGTAAATCTAGACTTGTTAGAGATTGTTAGTTCATGCAAACACTGCATGCAGCTAAACCATTTATTTAGCTTGTTTTTATTTTAAACTAATTTCAATTTGAACATTTCTCATGAATTAGTTTTTAGCTCTTCATCAGCTGTTAGGATGAAGCTCTGGTGAAATGCTCACCTACTCTGTGACTCACTCTCTCCCATGGCACTGAATCCTGTTCGAGTCAATCAAAGGAATTCCTGATGATCCAGATCTCACATCCCATCAGATGAACAGAGGATGATCGGGATCTGCTCATCCTGGATCCCATCATCACGTCTCATAATCTAGTTCAGGAGATGTGATGAAGAGGAGAAGCAGAGGAATCCTGGAGAAATGAGGAGAGCTGCGGTGAGTACAGACTCAGTGTGTGTGTGTGTGTGTGTGTGTGTGTGTGAGAGAGAGAGAGAGAGAATCCTCCACTGGGAACCAATGGGAAAATATCGTCTGAAATTCTTTATAATTCCTGGTTCGATGTATTGATTTTGAGTTACTCTTGATACAAGCCCCGTCTTTCATATGTTTATCCTGTGAGAATGTTGCAGTGTTGGGGAGTAACTAGTTACATGTAACCAGTGCTTTAAGTGGCCCAAAAGAGGTGCCGGTACTCTATTATAGCCAAAAAAATTATTTTCTGTTTTATTTGTTTGTTTGTTATTGTTTTTGATGACTCCCCTCATCCCCTGAGGTAACAACAACTATATTGAAGGGGTTTTATATACCGCAGTCAACAGGCAACCTTAATAATAAATCATTTTATTAGTTTGTGGATTTGCTTGAGCTAGAAATAACTACTGAACATAAATAAAATGTGCAAAAGGATTTTTAATAACTCCCGAACTGACTCAAATGATTCGCGATCCCCAAATTGACTCAAATGATTCGCGATCCCGTTCCGAACTCCCGAACTGACTCAAATGATTCGCGGACCCGCTCCGATTCCTCTAATTGATTCAAATGATCCGCGAAGCCGCTCCGGATCCCGAACTGATTCCAATGATTTGCGATCCCCAAACTTACTCAACTGATTCGCGAACCCGCTACGAATTCCCGAACTGACTCAAATGATTCGCGAACCCGCTATGAACTCCCGACCTGACTCAAATGATTCGCGAACCCGCTACGATTCCTCGAACTGATTCAAATGATTCGCGAAGCCGCTACGAACTCCCAAACTGACTCAAATGATTCGCGATCCCCAAACTGACTCAAATGATTCGCGAACCCGCTATGAACTCCCGACCTGACTCAAATGATTCGCGAACCCGCTACGATTCCTCGAACTGACTCAAATGATTCGCGATCCCGCTTCGAACTCCCAAACTGGTTCAAATGATTGACGCTCCATACTCCAATCCTGGAAGAAGCTCTGAAAAGCGGCAGCGCAGGCAAAGGATTAAAACCTTTATTAAAACAGATGTCCAAATGAACTTAGCTACCTGTATGCTAAAATCACGTTCTGGGCGCATGGACAGGTGGCCTTATGCTCAAGAGCTATATTTGGAAGTGGCGGTACTGAGTACTGGGGCGTACCTGCCCACTTAAAGCACTGCATGTAACAGAAAGTAACTGTAATCTGTTACAAAAAAAGTAACAATTACAGTTACTTAAATGTTACCGATTGCAAAGAGGGTTACATCTGAATATTTTCACACATATCTGAGTACTTTCAGAAATACGGTGACTGTTCTAAAATAAGAGACACCAGTGTTTTATTCAATAACTGTTTATCCTGTTTGGGTTTATCATGTAAATGCTTTATTTATTTGTTTATTTTCTGAAGAGAGCTCTCGGATTTCATCAGAAATATCTCAGTTTGTGTTGTGAAGATGAACGAAGGTCTTATGGGTTTGGAACGACATGTGGGCGAGTAATTTAAGGGTGAACTGTCCCTTTAAGAATAAAAACCTGGAAATCTCAGACTGACTGAATTTAAATCTGAAAAGAGTCTTTTTGTTCATGGAATACTTTTAAATGGAAAATCACATTAATGACTTTTAAAAAGTTTTGATATCAAATTTATTTTTATATCATCAGTGCAGGAGGTGCTTTAGTGTTGGAAAAGACACGTGGATTCACTCAGGATGTTGAAATTGGTGAAAGTGTAATAAAACTGAAAAGAGACAATAATGTGTCCTGCTGAAATCCAGCAATACTGCATGAAATAACACATGATTTATGATCACACGGTTGGCATCACAAGAGTTCAGGGCGTCTCATCCACCCTTTCAAATGTCTCATTTTAACAGAACATCTGTTATATACTAAAGCAGGTGCAGCTCCTCTGGAGAGTTCAGCTCCTGCTTCAGTTTTGACTTCATCTTTAATCTTTGCAGTCTGGAAGTGTCTTCATGGCAAACACAACTCCTGAGAAACTAGAAAAGCTAATCTCTATGGAGAAATTATTCTTTATGTCACATGACTGTGCAGAATCTGGACTTCAGTCTCCTCATCAGGGGCGGGGCTTCATCTCTGTCAAGGTGAGTGATGGGCGGAGCCACCGTGCTCCTGACCAATGGGTGTCTGCTGAAACATTACCATCACAAAATAATTCATCATCTTCATTACAATCATGACCAGCACCAGATTTAGGCATTCATTTATATAAAATACATGAGAGACAGATTGATACCCGTTCATCAGCCTCGGCTTCACAGCAGACGCATCACCTGTAGAGGTAAAGTCAGGTTTCAGCTGAAGTCTTCTCTGTGTATCTTCTCTGATATCTGTGTGTTTGTTGAGACTGACCGTGTGCTGGTGATCCTGAACACTCTGATGGGACGATCTGCTGATTCACTTCTGCTTTATCATACGTGTTATTCAGATTCCTGACGATCACATTTAACAGTGTGAAGACTCTGAGACATTTCTTCAAGTGTATGACATAAAAACCTTATTCTAATATATATATATATATATATATATATATATATCAATTATCCAATGTTGCTTGTTTGAGGGCTGCACAATATGTCCTAAAAATGTTGTGATTGTTTATTGTTATGGCTAAATAATTATATAAATCATAAAACATTTTTATAATAATTGCTATTACTACATAAAAAAAATTATATATAATGTCCAATATTACTATAATAATTCATATGTTATATATATATAAATATATATATATATATATATATATATATATATATATATATGTGTATGCGCGTGTGTGTGTGTGCGTGCGTGTGTGAGTGTGTGTGTGTGTGTGTGTCTGTGTGTGTGTGTGTCTGTGTGCGTGCGTGCGTGTCTGTGTGCGTGCGTGTGTGTGTGTGAGTGTGTGTGTGTGTGTGTGTGTGTGTGTGTGTGTGTGTTGACCTGTTGGTCTCTGGCAGTGTGCTGTGAGGATGAGTGTGTTCTTGCTCCTGCTGCAGGAGTGTCTCTGATGAGGTGATGGTTCGGCTGTGCTGTTTCCCGTCTGCTGAGAATAACAGAATAACACACAGTAAATCTGATCTTCTGTATAGTGTGTTTCTCAGCTGTGAATGTGTGTGTTCAGTTCTTACGTGGTGCTTTTCCTCCGTTCTGCATCTCTCTCCACCGCTGGACATCAGACCTCACAGCCATCGTCCTGCAGACACAACACACTACAGCTTCATTCACTCAGAAACACACTCGTGCACCGTCTGATGAAGAGGTGTGTGTTATGTGGTGTTACCGGGGCTGTCGGCGGTCATGATGTGGTCCTCTCTGAGAGAGAGAATAGAAAACCATGATGAACGTCACAGTATGGTGATTACAATTTAAATAATACATGGCTGTGCTTGCACAATTGGCCCAAACGTTTGTGATTATATATCAAAAGCAGTTATGTGTAATAATAACTACAGACTGACCTGCTGTATGCGCAGCTTCTGCTGTAACGCTTCACTCAGTTCACTGACCAGACGCTCCTGCACTGAAGCAGACACGTCCTGCGGATCAAACACACAGCTGGTCATTACACTCAAACACTAAACACTGTATCTGTGATAAAGCCTGCAACATGTTTCAGATGATTAACACATGACTTGTATTCTGGAACATGCAGTAATGGTTCTGTGTTCAGATCTCACCTGGCATTTGCACAGCAGTCGTAGGGCATCTTTATAGTACATGGCGGCTTTATCCGGATCCTTCATCTGAAGTTTGATCCCACCGAGACCCTCACAGGCCTGCCACTGACCGGACGGGTCATCTGTGGAGAGAGAGAGAGATAAACAGGTAGCATGTGTACATTTGTGTTTGGATGTTGAGTCTGTGTTTGAGTATGTGTGTGGATGTGTGTGTGTAAAGATTGAAGCCCCACTCCTTTTATTCAGAGTCAGATCCATCAGTTTGATCATGAAGGAACTGTTTTCAGTCTTGCAGCTCAAGTGTAGTAATTAGGATGCGTGTTAATGCAGTTTTTAAAGCCCAGCACACACTGTTTGATTTTGGCCAAGATTTGGTCATTTGATTTGTCGCCTCTGTCTTGCTTAGTTGGGGTCACTTCATCTACAGCGATATCGTTGACTTGATTGCAAATAAATGCACAGACACTATTTAAACTGAACAGAGATGACATCACTGAATTCAATTATGAACTGCCTTTAACTATAATTTTGCATTATTGACACACTGTTTTCCTAATGAATGTTGTTCAGTTGCTTTGACGCAATGTATTTTGTTTAAAGCGCTATATAAATAAAGGTGACTTCACTTGACCAAACTGGCCCAGCTCTCTGTTCCTAGCTTTATCTGACAGTGGATCACCAGCTTTCTGACAGATAGGCAACAGTTAGTGAGACTGGGGAAATTCATGTCAAACAGCTGTTTCACTAATACTGGTGCCCCTCAGGGATGTGTTCTCTCACCACTGTTCTTCTCTTTTTATTTCCTTAAATGGTCTGGCACCTTCTTGATTTTTCAGATCTTGTAAATGTGAATAGGTGTGCCAGATGCTTGCGATCTACAGATAGTGTTACTCTGTCATATCCAGGATCATGACTGAAGTTGAAAGGTGAATGGTTTCCAGTGGCCGGTCCTAGGTTATGGAACAGTCTTCCCTTATTAGTGAAATCTGCATCTCAAGGTTCTACAACAGAATCAAACTATCTATAATGCTTACGAGAATAGCCTACATCCTAAAATATAATTAGTGGTACAATTAGCATATAGTTACACTTGAAAATTTTCCAGTGTACCAGTGTGTGTGTGTGTGTGTCTGTGGTTCAGTACCAGTGTGTGTGTGTGTGTGTGTGTGTGTGTGTATCAGTGGTTCAGTACTGGTGTGTGTGTGTCAGTGGTTCAGTACCGGAGTGTGTGTGTGTCAGTGGTTCACTACCGATGTGTGTGTGTGTGTGTGTGTGTGTGTGTGTATGTGTGTGTGTGTTGTTCAGTACCGGTGTGTGTGTGTGTGTCAGTGGTTCAGTACCGGTGTGTGTGTGTGTGTGTGTGTGTGTCAGTGGTTCAGTACCGGTGTGTGTGTGTGTGTCAGTGGTTCAGTACCGGTGTGTGTGTGTGTCTGTGGTTCAGTACCGGTGTGTGTGTGTGTGTGTCTGTGGTTCAGTACCGTTGTGTGTGTGTCAGTGGTTCAGTACCAGTGTGTGTGTGTGTGTCTGTGGTTCAGTACCGGTGTGTGTGTGTGTCTGTGGTTCAGTACCGGTGTGTGTGTGTGTCAGTGGTTCAGTACCAGTGTGTGTGTGTGTCTGTGGTTCAGTACCGGTGTGTGTGTGTGTCTGTGGTTCAGTACCGGTGTGTGTGTGTGTGTGTGTGTGTGTGTGTCAGTGGTTCAGTACCGGTGTGCATGTGTGTGTGTGTCAGTGGTTCAGTACCGGTGTGTGTGTGTGTCAGTGGTTCAGTACCGGTGTGTGTGTGTGTGTGTGTGTGTGTGTCAGTGGTTCAGTACCGGTGTGTGTGTGTGTGTGTGTGTCAGTGGTTCAGTACCGGTGTGTGTGTGTGTGTGTGTGTGTGTGTCAGTGGTTCAGTACCAGTGTGTGTGTGTGTGTGTGTCAGTGGTTCAGTACCGGTGTGTGTGTGTGTGTGTCAGTGGTTCAGTACCGGTGTGTGTGTGTGTGTGTCTGTGGTTCAGTACCGGTGTGTGTGTGTATGTGTGTCAGTGGTTCAGTACTGGTGTGTGTGTGTGTGTCTGTGGTTCAGTACCGGTGTGTATGTGTGTCTGTGGTTCAGTACCGGTGTGTGTGTCAGTGGCTCTGTACCGGTGTGTGTGTGTGTCAGTGGTTCAGTACCAGTGTGTGTGTGTGTCTGTGGTTCAGTACCGGTGTGTGTGTGTGTCTGTGGTTCAGTACCGGTGTGTGTGTGTGTGTGTGTCAGTGGTTCAGTACCAGTGTGTGTGTGTGTCTGTGGTTCAGTACCGGTGTGTGTGTGTGTGTGTGTGTGTGTGTGTCTGTGTCTGTGGTTCAGTACCATTGTGTGTGTGTGTCTGTGGTTCAGTACCGGTGTGTGTGTGTCAGTGGTTCAGTACCGGTGTATGTGTGTGTGTCAGTGGTTCAGTACCGGTGTGTGTGTGTGTCTGTGGTTCAGTACCGGTGTGTGTGTGTGTCTGTGGTTCAGAACCGGTGTGTGTGTGTGTGTGTGTGTCAGTGGTTCAGTACCAGTGTGTGTGTGTGTCTGTGGTTCAGTACCGGTGTGTGTGTGTCTGTGGTTCAGTACCGGTGTGTGTGTGTGTGTGTGTGTGTGTGTGTGTCAGTGGTTCAGTACCGGTGTGCGTGTGTGTCTGTGGTTCAGTACCGGTGTGTGTGTGTGTCAGTGGTTCAGTACCGGTGTGTGTGTGTGTGTGTGTGTGTGTGTCAGTGGTTCAGTACCGGTGTGTGTGTGTGTCAGTGGTTCAGTACCGGTGTGTGTGTGTGTCAGTGGTTCAGTACCGGTGTGTGTGTGTGTCAGTGGTTCAGTACCGGTGTGTGTGTGTGTCAGTGGTTCAGTACCGGTGTGTGTGTGTGTGTGTGTGTGTGTGTGTGTGTGTGTCAGTGGTTCAGTACCGGTGTGTGTGTGTGTCAGTGGTTCAGTACCGGTGTGTGTGTGTCTGTGGTTCAGTACCGGTGTGTGTGTGTATGTGTGTCAGTGGTTCAGTACCGGTGTGTGTGTGTCAGTGGTTCAGTACCGTTGTGTGTGTGTGTCCGTGGTTCAGTACCGGTGTGTGTGTGTCAGTGGTTCAGTACCGTTGTGTGTGTGTGTGTCTGTGGTTCAGTACCGGTGTGTGTGTCAGTGGTTCAGTACCGGTGTGTGTGTGTGTGTGTCTGTGGTTCAGTACCGGTGTGTGTGTGTCAGTGGTTCAGTACCGTTGTGTGTGTCAGTGGTTCAGTACCGGTGTGTGTGTGTGTGTGTCTGTGGTTCAGTACCAGTGTGTGTGTGTCTGTGGTTCAGTACCGGTGTGTGTGTGTGTCAGTGGTTCAGTACCGGTGTGTGTGTGTCTGTGGTTCAGTACCAGTGTGTGTGTGTGTGTGTGTGTGTGTGTGTGTCTGTGGTTCAGTACCGGTGTGTGTGTGTGTGTGTGTGTGTCAGTGGTTCAGTACCGGTGTGTGTGTGTCAGTGGTTCTGTACCGGTGTGTGTGTGTGTGTGTCAGTGGTTCAGTACCAGTGTGTGTGTGTGTGTGTGTGTGTGTGTGTGTGTCTGTGGTTCAGTACCGGTGTGTGTGTGTGTGTGTGTCTGTGGTTCAGTACCGGTGTCTCTGAAGGCCTGTTGTGCGTGTAGGTAACTCTCCCACGCCTCCTCCAGTTCTCCCAGCTCCATCAGAGCAAACCCCAGATTACTGAAGCAGCGACCCTGAGCTCCTCGACTGCCCAGAGAGCCTGCAGGACATGCCACACATCACTCACTCACAGGGTATTACAGTAATCATGATGATACACTGCTCATGAACCCAGCATAGCAGCAGATCAACAGACATTATCATGAAAATGCACTGAAGCATTGGCCCCACACATGCACATAACTGATGTAAACTCAGGTGTTTCCTCTCTGAGCTGTGTGTGTCTCACCGTGGAGCGCCGCTGCCTCTCGGTGGAACCTCAGGGACTGCTCGTACTGACCCAAACTGTTATAGACGGCGCCTAGATTCTGCAGAACCACAGCCAGTCTGTGCGGTTTGGAGGAGACCAGAGGAAGCGCCTGCTCGAAACACTCGGACGCCTCAGAGAACAGCCTCATCTGAGAGAAACTCAGAGCCACGTCACTCAGCAGCTTCCCTGAAACACAGGCGAGGGCATAAATGGTGGCTCAATCTGACCTATGTATTTCATATGTTAAATGCAGCTGCACTAAACCAAAATGTATACGTATATTTTTTTATGTATACTAGCATTTGAGAGTATTTATATTTATGCATTTGGCAGACGCTTTTACCTGAAGGAATTTAAACTGCATTGATTGCATACATTTTTTATCAGTTCATGCATCTTTATTTGGCTGGGAATCAGCAGTGACAGCGAGTGTGTTACCTAGCGTCTGCTGATCGCTTATGTTCACGCTCATCTCCAGGCTGTCGGTCAGCACGCTGATGATGTCATCGCTCGAGCCGCGGCCGCTCTGCAGCATGTGTTTCCCAGCATCCTTCAGTGCCAGCGCAGCTGCAGATGTGTTTCCCGCTAGTTTATAACTCTCAGCGGCTCGCTGGAAGCTAGCTACAGCCTCGTCCCACTCCTGAATCACACAAACACAACACACGGCTCAAATACACCTGCAGCTCACGCATTAGGACTAAATAACACAGAAATACAAGAGCAGACCAGAGTTCAGACCAGTGGCCAGTCCAGAAACAATGATGGCATGCAGTTCAGTTATCAGAGATTTCAAAATTGTAATCTCAAATTATGAATCAAAGTTTGAATGGAATTTGTATGTTAAGTGATTTGGGGTGAATAAAATTCACCGGTTTAATTATAAGGACTATTGCAAAAAATGGCAACTGAATTAAAAAATGCATTACTGTTTATATAACGTACACTTTGTAAAAAATGTAAAAATGCATTGCAAGGTAGTTTTTTTTCTGGCAATGCACGAGAATCATTTATGCTAAAGGATTACTATTTTTGTCTTGACTTTTGGCAAAGTGTATTGAATCCAATCCGTGTCCATGTGACAGAACCTGACTATAACAGCAGACCTCTCTCAGCAGGTGGCAGTGTGCGAGTCTGACGCAGGTGTGTCCCTCGGCCCCGGCGTCTCCCTGTGATCTGTACAGCTGTGCGGCCTGCAGATAGTGTCTCGCCGCCTGTGTCCGGTCCCCCAGAGCCTCGTGGGCCGTGGCCAGGTTAAACTGCAGGTCTGCGATGCGCTCGCCTCTCTCGCCCGGCTGTGAGCGTGACAGGACATCCAGCCCTTTCTGAGGCTCGCCCGCCTCCACGTACGCCGCACCCAGATTAAACGCACACCTGCGCTGCAGGCTCTTCTCTCTGAGCTGAAGACGACAGCAAATCATGAGGCTTTACTCTGTGCTTCTGTGTCTGATGCAGCAAAACAGATGTTTTCAGTAGCTGATGTCAGTGTAGAAATCTGAATCAAATATAGTAAAGTGGTTACTTAACGAATGAAATCAGTAGTATTTGACTGGCCACCAAAAGAGCGGAAGCTGAATGACCCAAACCAGGTTTTTAATTCTTTAGATGTCTAAGATCCTCAAATCTAACCATATTTGTGCGAGAAACCCCGTGCTAACATACGATTATTTGGGTACATTTTACAAGAAAACAGAGTTTCAGTTTTCCTACTTAAAAAAACTTTGAGTTAAATTATAACTTTCTTGCCATGACTTCCCTTAACTAGATATTTCTGTTTCCACACCAATTTTATTTTTATTTTTTTCTCCAGTGTGTGATAATTTAACTTAGGCTATATTATTTATTTTGATAATTATTTAATTATATTTCTTAACCTTATATATTATTGTTTTAGTTTTATTTTATTTTTTACACTGTTTGAAAACCATTGACCTATACATTAAGATTATGTGGTGTATAATTTATGTTATGAAAAATAATGTGATTATTGGGAGCAATAAAGACGCTGTTTTACTGTTCACTGCATTTACAGTTATTTACCTATAGCATTCACAAGTGTTCAAATATTAGAGAAAGTTATTATATAAAAAAAAAAAGATTTCCTTTAGAAATGTTGAAGAAAGCATTGTCAAGTCAGTTGATTTCTCACAGTGTTTCTGGTACCTTGGAGGCAGCCTTAAGCGCGCTCCTGAAGCTCTGCAGTGCTGTGTTGTTGTGACCGCTCTGCAGAGCTGCATGTCCAGCTGCGGTCAGTCTCTGGATCTCCTGCTGACCATCTGTCTCCTCCACATCAGCTCTCTCCGTCCCGCTCCGCTCCTCTTTCTTCTTCTTCTTCTGCTTCTCTTGAGGATCTCTGACTGGAGACCCATCAGAGGCCATGAACTCAGAGCAGATCACAGCTGAGAGACATGATGCTCAGCCTGAACACACACACACACACACACACACACACATTGTTTTTTATGGTTTATGGGGACTCTCCATAGGCGGGTGGGCAAGCTGTCAATCAGACCCACCGTAGCCCCGCCCCTCGCTATACGTTGACATATTTGACACGAATTCTTATGAAACTTAAATTAAATGCATCCTAATATGTATGACCCAGAACTGACTTAAAAATTTTAAAGTTAAGAAAATGAATGGTGAATCTGAAACACAGTTCGTCGTCATCAGCTGAACATGAGTTTGAAGGTGTGTGTTGATGGCAGAGAGGATTCACACTTCAATAATAAATCATTCATAAGTCTTCTAGAGTGACACTTAAACACACAGTTACCAAAGAAAACCAATGACTCGTTACACACAATATAACGAATATGCGCTATAACAATACAGCCATATCTTGTAATTAATGAGGCTATAACAGACGTGTAAAACATTGACGCATAATAAACGGAGTATACAGTCACTTACACAAATAAACAGTTTCCTCTGGGATCCCCGGATGATGCTCCCATACTCGTGCTTTAGAATCATGTCGTGAATTGTGAGCTGATCGATGTTTAAACAGGTGAGCAAACCCACAGGTCTCTCTCTCTCTCTCTCTCTCTCTCTCTCTCTCTCTCTCTCTCTCTCTCTCTCTCCGCACACCTGAGCAGGTGCCGATCACACCGTTTACATCCGTCTCCATGGAAACGCCATCTGTGACGTGTCCAAGACGGTAACCGCTACATTTTTATTATAATTTATGTACATTATATCTGTGTCCCTGCAGCACAAAAGCAGTCATTATTATTTTATACCAAAAATCATTAGAATATAAAGTAAAGATCACCTTCATGAAGATATTTTGTAAATGCCCTACCATAAATATATTAAAACTTAATGTTTGATTAGTAATATGCATTGGTAAGAACTTCATTTGAACAACTTTAAAGATGATTTTCTCAATATTTAGATTTTTTTGCTCCCTCAGATTCCAGATTTTCAAATAGTTGTATCTCAGACAAATATTGTCCTCCTAACAAACCAGACATCAATAGAGAGATGATTTATTCAGCTTTTGGATGATGTATAAATATCAAAATGCACCTTTGACTATTTTTTTGTTCCAGGGTTACATACACAGAATTTCCCTAAAGTGATAAATTAAGGTGGAAAACAAAAGGTTTGTAATAACAATTTTTTATTGAAAAAATATATTTTAGGTTCCAAAAGAATCTCCGAAACATTTGAGAAAACGCGATCCACTCTTTTAAACTACAGTACCCACAATGCGCCGCGGCTCTTCCTGTCGTAATCAGGTGGGTGGAGACGCGCGGCAGCCAATGAGACGCTGGCGGGATTTTCAAACCGTAAACAACTGACAGACGAGAGCGTTCGTGTTTTCAGGCGTCATTTATCATTAAATTATTAATCACGGCCGAAAGAGAGTTTAATTCTAGTTATCGATATAGATGAATTAGATAGTTATTGAACACTACAGAGCGAGAGCGTCACGAATTCGCGGCTTCAGACAGAAACGGTTTGATAAGAAGTAAATCGCGTCGCTTGTCAGAGATCAGCGCGTGCGTTTGTGTTTATCTACCGTTACCGGAATATTGATCAGAAATCGACAACACCGAGATGGGCGACGGGGTTCAGACTCGGTCTGGCTGTAAGTAACTTATTGAAGAAGAAAAAAACAATTTTACCTTGCGTGTGTGCGTGTGCGTGTGTGTGTGTAAGTGAGGTTAGCCTGACAAAATCTCCAAAAACTATTTTGTAAACTGGAATAAAAAAAGTAAACAAAGTTCTTTTTTTATTAACTTGTAAAAATGCAGAAAGTTTTCTGTGAGGGGTAGGGCAAGCTTATTAAAACTAACAAAAAGAATATAAAAACAATGTTATGTCCCCAGTGTGTGTGAGAGAGAAAGAGAGAGAGAGAGAGATTGCCATGTTAAATGTGTTTGAGATTTAGAGTTAAACATGAATGAGGTTTTTGTTGGTGTTGAATGTGTCTGAGGTTTTGTATTGAGGTCGAATGTGGATTTTGTTCACCGCTGATGTTGTTTCAGATGAGCGTCTGACCGCAGAGGAGATGGATGAACAGAGGATTCAGAATGTGGCTTATCAATACCTGTGCCGTCTGGAGGAGGCCAAGAGGTGCAACACACACACTTACTCACACACACACACACACACTCTTTCTCACATACACACGTGTGTCTGTGTTTTTGATATTTAATAGAGCACTGATTTTGATAATCAGTGCTCTATTAAATAATATAAAAGGGCCTCAGGTATCCAAAAAGTTAACCGTATCCTGCTACAAGTTAATCAGATAAAGAAACTTAAACTAATTAGAAGTATTTTAATGTAATGCGCAGTATTCCACATCGGGTTCAGTGCTGTAGCTGAAACATATCCAGGTGAAAGACTGTAAAAACCAAAAGTTATAAACTATTTATTGATATGTTTATTCAGATACAATTTCTCACATTATCAGTCTGTTCGCTGTAGCTTAGAAAATGTTAACTTTGATAGAAATTATGTGACATGGCCAGGTCAAGGTATGTTTTTTTTATTTTCTTTTTAAATAAATTTGACTGGTAGTCCACTCTATGAAGAATTTATGGGTATAATAGGTCACAGTTTGCTTTATTCTGTTATTCTCATTTATATAAGTTAACTATAGTGTGCTGCATCCATTAGTAAAAAATAAATAAAACAATTATTCATAATTGTTGGGTTGACTATGTTGGGTGAAGAAAAGGAAACAATATAAGAGCAGAAAACCAAGTCAGTCAATCAATAATAACCCCATTGTCTGCTAGGTTGATCATAATTTGAAGTGTTAGTTATGGCGGTGTTAAACTGAAGCTGTGGGTGTGTCTGCGGTCCCCAGGTGGATGGAGGCGTGTCTGGAGGAGGAGTTACCTGCCCCCACTGAGCTGGAGGAGGCGCTGAGGAACGGAGTCTATCTGGCTAAACTCGGCCACTGCTTCGCTCCTCGTGTGGTTCCTCTGAAGAAGATTTACGACCTGGACCAGCTGCGATACAAGGTCAGCCATTCATGACTGCGCTGATGGCATCAGTGGCTTATGTATCGCTGCAAAAAAAAAAGATTTTTATTTTATTTTTATTCCATTTTCAAATTCTTATCCCAAATCAAAATTACAGATTTTTTTTTTCTGTCACTTTAATAAATCGCCATGGCAACACCGTTCAAGATGTCCAAAATCCGTTCGCAATTTAGCATCTTCAGTATATCTGCATCATGTAGACAAAGATTGGGGTGAATTACTTGTTTCTCCTGGAAGGAGTATGCAAAAATGTCAGATTTTACAAAAAAAACATACATTCAAATCAAAATATCCGGCTTCCTGTTGGTCGTAGCTAATGAATGTAAATGAAAAGGTTGTCCGGCATGATGATGTGTACCAGTTTGATATCTGTAGCTAAAACAAACCCCCAGGTTCTGTCAAAAGGTGGCGCTATAGTGCGCCTCCACCACGCTCTTCTATGAGCTTTTGCCAGTGTCTGTCTATCACTAATACTGATATATGTGTTGAGTTTCATAAAAACTCTAAACATGTTTTCTGACTCAAAACCACTGGAAAAAAATCTTGTTTTGTTTTCTAAAAAAAAAGAATGCATTAAAATGAGTTTGTGCTTCAAATAAGAGCAAATATTTGTGACTGGGGTCAAAATCAACTTATTTTTAAATTAAAAGGGAAAACAAGGTTACTTTTCTGACCCCACCTGCAGAAATGCATTTTTGATGCATAAACTCACATTCTCATACTTTTTTTGGACAACAAGACTTTTATCATATTGTTTTCCTTTTTAAGGAAATGTATTTGTTTTAAGAACATTTAGGTATTTGTACAAGACAACAAGCAAAAACACCAAGTAAGAAGAAAGTTATCTGCAGTGTTTAAAGGAATAGTTCAATTAAAAAAATGATATAATTTAGTCACTCATTTTGTTCCGAACCAGTATGAACACAAAAGAAGATATTTTAAAGAACCAAATAATGTTGGTTCCCATTGACTTCCATTTACATTTTTTTGTTCGTGCACTGTTTATCCTCAGTTTTTTGTCTTGTTTTCCAGTACAAATATCTAAGCATTTTTAAATCAAGATACAATTATTGGAGATGAAAAATGGCATGGGATATTAAATGCACAGTTCACCCAGAAAACTAAATTGTCATTAATAACTCACCCTCATGTCGTTCCAAACCCGTGAGACCTCCGTTCATCTCCAGAACACAGTTTAAGATATTTTAGATTTAGTCCGAGAGCTCTCAGTCCCTCCATTGAAGCTGTGTGTACGGTCTACTGTCCATGTCCAGAAAGGTAATAAAAACATAATCAAAGTAGTCACTATCTGATGTCTCCTGCTCAGGCGTCCGGGCTTCAGTTCCGTCACACAGACAACATCAACCACTGGAGGAGCGCCATGACGGAGGTCGGCCTGCCGGCGGTAAATCACCCTGCGTCTGATCCCATCATGCCCTGCAGCAACATTACTCTAAAGAACATTACTGAAGCTGATTCCTGATGTGTCTTCTGCAGATCTTCCATCCAGAGACGACAGACGTGTAC
>NC_068411.1:31218607-31226107 GCF_023724105.1 Carassius gibelio | reverse complement strand
CATCAAGTACACAATTACCTTTTTTTTTTTTTGGCAGATTTAATATGGTCCCAGAAAACCTGTTGATCTTGAGTCTAGGGTTTTAAGTTTAACGCTGTTTTACATATGCATGTCTTTCAGCTTCCACATGCAGTCACTTGTTGCATACAGAGAACTTCTAGACTTCCACACAAACAGCACAGGAATATAATCCTGGGCTAATGCTGCCTGTATCTGTGTGGTTCATACTGAAACTCATCTGTCGGATCCCGGTGATGTTTAGGTGTGTGTTTGTGTGTTGAGCAGGTGATAACAGAAGCCCGTGGATGAGGACCAAGCTTCCAGACAGCAGCTCTTATTTCTTTCATCTGCAGAAGCTGGAGGGCACCTGGGAAAGACCTCAAGGCTTCGTCCAGAACAGCATCTTCCTGACACACGAGGAGATACAGGTGCGACACACACACACAGATGAATCCTTCTGAGCAGCTGGCCCCCGAGGTGACTGTGTGTGTGTGTGTGTGTCCCTGCAGGCCGTGTGCAGTAGTGTGACTGCGGCTCACAGCAGAGGTGTGCAGTGGAGGAACAGTGAGCCGCTAGTTCTGCAGCTGCAGGCGCGCATGAGAGGATTCCTGCTGCGACAGACGCTCTCCGAGAGACTGCACTTCCTGAACACACAGCTGCCCGCCGTCATCACCATCCAGGTGACACACACACCACAGCTTTAGTTCTAGTTCTTCATTTCACAATCCACATCAGTTCAAATGTTGATGTTTTTTATGATATATACTTGCTTATACATTTTGTTAATTATGAACAATTATGAAAAAGTTACTGCAGCTTTAATATATATAGATAGATAGATAGATAGATAGATAGATAGATATAGATACATTTATAGATGTGTTAATCTTACAGTACCTCCCGATTCATTTCATAATAATTTTTTTATCACATTTTCTTTTGTACACACTAGACATCAAACAGTATTTTGATACATCTGTAACACTTCCCAATGTTCCAATAAAATAACAAAAGATCAATAACTAATGTGTTTGTTTTTCCTTCTCTATTGCTGCTGCGGTTTTGTTTTGAAAACATCATACCATCATCGTCATCATTATTATTATTATTATTATTATTGTTATTGTTGTTGTTATCAGTCTCACTGGAGGAGGTTGATTCAGCAGAGAGCGTATCGCCGAAGACTACAGCATCTCTACCAGAACTGGAGAGCCATCGTCAAGGTAAAGCATGTGTGTGTGTGTGTGTGTGTGTGTGCACATGCGTGTGTGTGTGTGTGTGTGTGTGTGTGTGTGTGTGTGTGTGTGCGCGCACTGACCTGTGATTCTCTCGCTCAGATCCAGGCCACGGTGAAGATGTGGCTCGCCCGCAGGAGATACCTCGCCCGGCTCGCTTACTTCAGGAGACACGTGAGGATCGCGCCTGCATGGTCACGCGTGTGTCTGCGTGTGGCTCACGTGTTCACGTGTTTGTGTTTGATCTATCTGTCAGGTCGGAGCTATAATCCGGATCCAGGCGTTCTTCAGAGCCAGCCGGACCCGAGAGGAGTATCACCTGCTGGGTCAGTCTGAGGATCATGACACTAGTTAATGTTGTGCTTGGGAAACATGATGAGCAATGTGTTCATGACACACGTGATCAAGTATATTCAGCACATGTAGAGCAGATGTGTGTGTGGGAATGAACCGCTCTTGAATGTGTGTGTGTGTGTGGTTCAGTTCACTCCAGCGCTCCGCCGCTGTCCGTGGTGCGTACGTTCGCTCACCTGCTGGAGTTTGGTGACAGTGACATCCGTCAGGAGGCGGAGCTGCAGCGTCTCAGAGAGGAAGTGGTGAGGTCCATCAGAGCCAACAGACAGCTGGAGGCAGACCTGGACCTGATGGACCTGAAGATCGGCCTGCTGGTCAGGAACAGAGTCACGCTGCAGGTCAGGACTCAGGAGAGACAGCGGTGTGTCTGCTCTCTGAGCGTCTGCGTTTCTGACCCTGTGTGTGTGTGTGTGTGTGTGTGTGTGTGTGTGTGTGTAGGAGGTGGTGTCTCACTGTAAGAAGCTCACTAAGAAGAATAAGGAGCAGTTGAGTGACATGATGGCTCTGGACAAACACAAAGGACTGAAAGCTCTTAGTAAAGAGAAGAGAGACAAACTGGAGGCCTATCAGCACCTCTTCTACCTGCTGCAGGTACAAACTCACACACACACACAATCACACTCACAGATGCACACGCACACTCATGCACACACACACACGTACACAGACACACACTTTCACACACATAATAAATAATAAAAAAAAAAAATATTGTACACTCCGTGCTCCATAATGCCAAAACAGAAAACTGATTTCTGATAACTTTGCTGATGTGATAGAAAGTGTTTATGGCGTATAGATTTGATGTAAAAATAATAACTGTTGCTTAAATTACTTTAGCTGCAACATGACAAAATGTGAAATAAGTGCTCGAGTGGAATAATTGTACAATAAAAACTATAAAAAAATGGAAAATAAATAAAAAAAATCATACAAATATTAAATTCGTCATTTTTAAATAAATCGTGAATATAAAACTTGCCAGAAATAAGTTAAATCAAAAATATAGGATTGCATTATATGTGTATATATATGTATATGTATTTTTTGGACTATAAGTCGCATTTATTTAGAAACAAGATCCAAGCGTTCACATTACCGTCTCCAGCCACGAGAGGGCGCTCTATGTCTTCAGTGTAGACTACAGGAGCTGAGCAGCACAGAGCGCCCTCTGGAGGCTGGAGACGGTCATGTGAACTCTTGGTTCATGTCAAATTAATTTTGATAAATAAGTCGCACCTGACTATAAGTCGCAGGACCAGCCAAACTATGAAAAAAAGTGTGACTTATAGTCCGGAAAATACGGTAATAAAAGTTGCAGAATTAAATTAAATCATAAAAATATAATAACATAGTTTTAAATAAAACATTCAAATTAAAACACTTGCTTAAAAAATAACAAACAAAAAAAAAGACCAGAGAGCCGTGATTATTTCTGGTTAGATCTTGCTTTTAAAAGGTTTTGTGATCTTAATTTTGTGTGTGTGTGTCTGTCTCTGTCTCTCTCTCTGTGTGTGTATATCTGTCTCTCTCTGTCTATGTGTGTGTGTGTGTGTGTGTGTCTCTGTGTGTGTGTGTGTGTGTATCTATCTCTCTCTCTCTGTGTGTGTGTGTGTGTGTGTCTCTCTGTATCTGTGTGCGTGTGTGTGTGTGTGTGTGTGTTCAGACCCAGCCGCTATATCTGGCTCAGCTGATCTTCCTGATGCCTCAGAATAAAAGCACCAGGTTCATGGAGACGGTGATCTTCACGCTCTTCAACTACGGCTCTGACTGTAGAGAGGCTTTCCTTCTGCTGCAGCTCTTCACCGCTGCGCTGCGCCACGAGATCCAGTAACGAAACACTCTCTGCTCACACCACACACTATCAGCTCCATACAACACACTCATATACATGAGCCAGAGTATGGTTATACACTGGTGTTTGGTGTTTGTGCAGAGTGAAGGTGGACCGGCCGCAGGAAGTGGTCACAGGAAGTCCCACCGTCATCAAGATGCTGGTGAGTTTCTACCGTCACGCTCGCGGTCAGAACGCGCTGAAGGACATCCTGGGACCCTGCATCAGAGACGTGCTTCAGGACCGAAGCCTCAACATCCGCACAGACCCCCTGGAGATCTACAAGAGCTGGATCAACCAGACGGAGAGCCAGACGGGCCAGAAGAGGTGCGCACACACACACACACACACACATCTCCATCTAAAACCGCTCTTTAAAGCATCGGATGACTGTGTGTTCAGTTGTTTGCCGTACGAGGTGAGCGTCGAGGAGGCTTTGAGTCACTCTGAGGTCCAGCAGCGGCTGAGCATCGCCATCACCAACCTGAAGAACCTGACGGAGCGCGTCTTACACGCCATCATCAGCAACACACACAAACTACCGTACGCATCACACCCGCACCTCTCCTGCTCACCAAGGGCACACTGTTCTCCGGATGATCTGATGGTGTCCGAATAGTTAATCATCTGCTCTCACACTCGTTCTGTGATGTACCTGTGTGTCTCAATCAGGTACGGTTTGCGTTACACTGCTAAAGTCCTGAGAGACGCCCTGCAGGAGAAGTTTCCTCAGGCCGGTGATGACGAGCTCTACAAGGTACGTCTATCAAACTACAAAATATATACTGACTTGTGCACATATAAAAAAATTTAAAAAAAATAAAAAAAAAAAAAAAAATATATATATATATATATATATATATATATATATATATATATATATATATAAAACACACCGTATTTTCCAGACTTTTAGTCACTCTTTTTTCATCGTTTGGCTGGTCCTTATAGTCAGGTGTGACTTATTTATCATAATTAATTTGACATGAACCAAGAGAAAACATTACCGTCTCCAGCCGCCAGAGGGCGCTCTGTGCTGCTCAGCTCCTGTAGTCTACACTGAAGACATAGAGCGCCCTCTCGTGGCTGGAGACGGTAATGTGAACGCTTGGTTCTTGGTTCTAAATAAATGTTTTTTTTTTTTGCTCATCATGACGTATTGTTGGATTGATGCGACTTATGGTCCGAAAAATAGGGTATATATATTTTTTTCAAATGCACAAACTAAGCTCTCCTGGTTTATTTCCTGATTTGTGTGTGTGTGTGTGATCAGATGGTGGGTAACCTGGTCTACTATCGCTACATGAACCCTGCGGTCGTGGCTCCGGACGGGTTCGATGTGGTGGAGTTCGGGGCTGGTTCTGCTCTGCTTCCGGGTCAGCGCCGAACACTGGGCTCCATCGCCCGCATCCTGCAGCACAGCGCCGCACTCAAACACTTCCACGGAGACTCAGCACACCTGAGAGCCCTGAACGAGTACATCACACACACGCACGGCCGCTTCAGGTGAGGACACACACACACACACACTCACACACTCACAGCCGCTTCAGGTGAGGACACACACACACACACACTCACACACTCACAGCCGCTTCAGGTGAGGACACACACACACACACACACACACACTCACGGCCGCTTCAGGTGAGGACACACACACACTCACACACACACACACACTCACAGCTGCTTCAGGTGAGGACACACACTCTCTCACTCACACACACACATTCTCTCTCACACACTCACTCACTCACACTCACACACACTCACTCTCACACACTCACTCTCACACACTCACTCTCTCTCTGTTGTGTCCTGCTCCAGGAAGTTCCTGCGCTCTGTGTGTGACGTGCCTGAGCCGGAGGAACGCTTCAACATCGACGAGTATTCAGAGACTCTGATCCTCAACAGACCTGTGATCTACATCTCCATCAGTGAACTCCTCGACACACACCGAGTCCGTGTCTCACACTCCGCAGACAAACACACTAACACTGGAAGAGCACACAGCATCGAGCTACGATAATAATCACCAACACTGCTGTTAAACAGCTTATTAATACATGCTATACTATTATCTATTTTCTAAATGATAAACAACCAGTCAGAAATTGCATTAAGTTTCACAAACTTTAAATTATATGTATTGTAATCAGTCAATTAATCAAGTTTATTTCTCAAACAATAATATATTTAACATTTAAATTGCAATATTTTGCAACTTTTTAAGGTTATAACTGTTTCTGCTCCATTTCATTGTTGAGATATAAAAACTAAAAACTATTTTTATGCAAGATTTCTTAAAACACATTCAATAATTAAAACTGGTAAAAATACGAATATGAACTTGAATATGAAAAATACTTCGCCTAAAGTGAACATCAAACTGTTATGAATTTATTTTCAGTTGCTGTAATTTTGTGGCATCACAAGTCATTTGTTCATGAATTGAATTGAACTATATCTCTATATCTCATCACATAGAGTTTAGACTGTAGAATGAGCTTCTCAAATTGAGTAGATGTTGTTAGTTAATGCTGTGCTGCTGATATTCACTGACATCCTAACCACACAACTGATGTGAGTGATGTGTAGTACAGAAGCTAGCAGGAAATGATGCAGTGTTTCCTGTGCACAGCTGCTTCTGGAGCATCAGGAGAGTCTGTGTCCCGATCCCTCGGATCCTCTTCAGCAGCTGCTGCAGGATCTGGGCTCCGTGCCGTCTGTGCAGGATCTCGTAGGTGCGTCACGCTCCGGTCAAACCCAGAACCCTAGCAGTGTTCTTAGCCTTCACCTCGACCCGTGTGTGTGTGTGTGTGTGTGTGTAGGAGAAGGACCGCACAACCCTTCAGATCCTAATGCGGAGCAGACTTTGTCAAAGATGGAGGTTTCTCTGACCCTCACCAGCAAGTTTGATGTCTTCAAGAGCTCTGATGACAAGCCTGACGCGCGAGGGATCCTGCTGAGGTGAGCTCTGAGGAGGAGGATGAGGATGATGGTGATGGTGAGTTTGGGTTGATTTCCTGTCTGCTTGTTCTTCAGCACTAAGCAGTTGATCATCGATGTGATCAGAACACAGCCTGGTGACACACTCAGTGACGTGCTGCGAGTCTCCGCCTCCAGAGATCAGGTACAGATGACTCCGCCCACACACACACGCACAGACCTCTACACCATATATGTTTACATGTTTGCATACTTTTGTTGTTGTTTTTTTGAGTATTGGTTATTAAAGTTAATAAATAGTAATTAAATGTAAGTTTGGGCTGTTAATTGTAACCTTTTAATGTAAAAAGTCTTGCTGTAGTTCAGAGCAGAGGCTATCAGTCAATAAAATCAGTCATTTCTTACATTCTTAGTTTATTCTTACTGAAGTAGCTGAAGTTATCAGCACTGGAAAAATGCGATCAGACCAAATATAAAAAAAGAAGTGTAAAGTATCTTAAAAACAGACCAATGAGCAGCCGTTTCATCCTGTGCTCTCTCTAGTGTTCATGAGGCACACAACAACAGAAGACTTTATTAACACAACTGAAAATTGTTAACAGCTAATCTTAATCAATGAGGGATAATTGTCAAGCCAACTATTTACCTTTACAGAAAAAGGGAATTCATGGTCGGGGGTTAATGATTTCCACACTAAAAACCAAGAAGCGTCTCTTTGTAACAGTTTTCTCTCAGTTACCACCGCTCCCATCTCAATGCCCAGGAGTCTGTAATCAGAAAAAGAGTGTTTCACAGGATCAAAATGATGAAAAACCAGAGAAGTGTGATCTTGTCTCCTGATAGCCCTCATGTTCTACTGTTCTAGAGCACGATGCACGTTTCATTTTACCGTCTTAGAGTACAGGACAACACGTGTATATCAAGTTAATTGTAATATGTTCGCTAATGCCAGAGTTATTGTTTTAACCATTAAAAACATTTATTTCAGATAAATTGTTTTTCATTACAAGTAAAGAAAGTATAAAAGATGTAAACTTGTTTTATTTCACCTACCCTACTTGTCAAGGCAACATTTCTCTTGTGTTTAGTTTAAATTGAAGCACTAAAATAACTACAACTAAAACT
>NC_068411.1:31188607-31213607 GCF_023724105.1 Carassius gibelio | reverse complement strand
TACGAGGAAGTCTCTGTGATGAAGATGTTCGATAAAGCCAAAGTCAACGTCAACCTGCTCATCTTCCTCCTCAACAAGAAGTTCTTCAAGAAGTGAATGACTCCAGATAAACCTGCTGCTTCATTCTCTGTGTACTTCATTGTTTTACCCAACATCACTCCGGATATATTCATGACGCTATCAAATACATATATATATTCTATTATTAATCATTTGCATTTAAAATGAAGCTTTACTTTATTTGAGTGAATCACAGCAGACGTTTAGAAAAACACTAGTTATGCAGCGGTTTCAGGTGAAGTTCACCTGCGCTCATGCAATGCTCTTTAGTGGACAGCGTCTCAAAATATTAATTCTGTGTAAATATTTCCTGTCATTCTGTCTCTATTTTCTGTTCCTCGTCTGTTTTATGTCAATTATGAGTGTCCAGTCCCTCTTTTTATACGCCGTTTTATTCCCAATAAAACATTTTGCATGAATTAACCCGTGTTTGTGTCATTGTGCGTGACGTGTTGATGTGAAGCGCGAGGAGGTTTCGCGGGAGTTCTTCAGAGTCAGGTGATCACGTGTGGTTTGAGTGACGTATGATGACAGCTGCACACACACAGGATTTCACATGGAACAGATTCGCCACAGTTTGATGAGTGTGAAGAGTTTCAGAAATACACTGATCTGATCAGAGTTTTCTCTTTCATTATCTCCTTTTTACATCTTCATTATTGAGGCGATACTTCTGGTTTAAAAACTATCGCCATTTGTCATTTTTAAATGTTTTTTTTGGGGGGGGGGGGGGGGGGGGGGGTTCTTCATTGGTTCCTGGATTTAAATTGGAAACTCATACTTTGAGAACTCATATTTATTAGCTGGACAAATACAGTCATAATATATGATCTGATTATATATGACAAATGTGGCTAATTTTAAATATTTTTTACTCAAAAGGGTAGCTTTGATGTTTTTACCCTTCGTTAGATGGGATTCGAACTCTAGACGCTCGTGACGTAATCGCGCTGAGTGTCGTACCAACCTTTATTTATTTTATTAGTTTTATTGGGATTTTTCTTTTCTTGGGTTATAAGCTATAGTTTTAAAAAAAGTGACGTTTAATTTAAAAAAAAAAACATCCCATCTGTCAGTAAAACTATCAGGAAACATAATTTGGAATCTTTTAACCTTTAAAATCCCAGAGCATTGTGTTTTCCTAATGTGAATCTGACACACATTTGTACCAGAATTGAGCTAAACCTGACTGAACTTTGTTTGTAAAAGCCGTCGTGTTAAAACCACATAAAGTTGTTGTTCTAGTCTTGATTTCTTTAGTTTACACTGTGAATCTGCGGTTTTCTGTTCGCGTTAGTGAGATTCAGGTTCTGTACAATAGAAAGTTATTCAGTGAGCACACGTGTGTGGGTTTGAGAATAATGACGATCATCAGACAGAGATGAATCACACATTCTCCGCGTGTCTCGAGGAGGAGTTGCTCTCGATTCTCACCTGAACACAGCCTGAGGAACACCGACGACAAGGTAACTCCATCTCTTCATATTAACATTCATTTCACTGAGCTGAATCACTTTAAACGGGTAAACCCGAGGGGTAATGAAGCTGAGAGCAAGAGCTTCTAGTTTGGCTTTAGTAGGGTGAGTGAATTCAGGGTAACTGGGGTGGTGTTTCCGGTCATCTCAGTGTCTGAACCTGTCCCAGTTTATCTGACCTCACACATGGAGTTGATAAAACATTGTTTGGAGTTTGTGCTGCTTGTATAAAGATCTTAAATTGGCCTAATAACTGTAAAACTCATAATAAATATCAGTAAGTCTTTAAATTCATGAACTGAGAGAGATTTAGTGATGATGTAGAGCGCCGTGCAGGTTCATCTGGTTCTACTGCTCAAAGAATGTGGTGAACAATGACTTCTTGTTCTCCAGCTGCAGGAATGAAAACACAGGTGATTGTGCAACTCTCATTAGTGTGTGTGTGTGTGTGTGTGTGTGTGTGTGTGAAGATGTCCAGAAGAGTGGAGGTGATCCTCAACTCCTCAGCTCCGCAGGATCCGGCCGAGCCTCCTCTTCACATCACCGAGTCCAAGCCCGGAGAGCATCCAGGAGTGAAGGGCTTCCTGATGATCAAGCCGGCGATCCTGGGGGTGAAGACTTGTGTTTTACTGATCATGTGTACAGCTGAGAGTGTGTGAGCTCCTGCTGAACCCGTGTGTGTGTGTGTGTGTGTGTGTGGCAGTGGCTGGAGATCCTGACCGGTGCCGGGGTGTTTGGACTCGTCTACTGGAACTACACTCTCTGGCTCTTAATACCGGCTTCTTTTGTGAGTCTCTTTTATTATACACACTAACTTTTAATCATCTGTTTTCTGTGTGAATCGGTGTTAAAGTGTCATTTATTTCTGTGGAAATGTTACTGTATTTTTAATCATAATTACTGTGTGTAGGTGATTTTAATCGGCGTGATAACGGCGACAGCTGCGTGCTCACACAACCCGTGTCTGGTCAGTCATCGTTCTCACGCTGTTCTCTGCAGACGTGACGTGTGTGATGTTAAACTAAACCATGTTTGTGATGGTCAGGTGGTCACTTCTCAAGTGCTGAATCTGCTCAACATCTGCAACGTGCTGACGGCCGTCGTCGTGTTCTTCGTCCAGGTCTTATTCGTGTTTCTCGGAGATGTGAGTGATATAAAACCATACATCTAACGCACATTTCATCTAATGCTAAGCCATCAAAATATAAAACAATCATATTTTAGTAAGAATTAACGTAAATGTTTTCAAGCTGCACTGTGAAATGTTAGCTCTGATGAGGTGGTTTCTTCTTCTCTGGTGTGATGAGGAGTTTCAGTAACGCTGTGATTCTTCTCTGTTGTAGATGGTTGGAGCTGCGCTGCGAACACATTTCGTGAGCGGCCGCTCCGAGAGTCCCTCGTCTCAGACCGCAAACATCGCCTTCATCGCTTGTAATGTTCTGGCGCTCATCTTCTCTCTTCTCATCATCGTGACGTCGTGCTGCTGGTGTAGATCGGTAAAACCGTGTTTATATGTGTGTCTCTGCAGCACTGAAGCGGTGTATCTGTAACAATATCAGTCACAATGATACATTTCTCTCTGATGCAACAATCATTCGGATATTGAGTAAAGATCATGTTCATGAAGATATTTAGTAAGTTTCCTACCGTAAATATATTAAAACGTAATGTTTGATTAGTAATATGCATTGCTAAGAATTAATCTGAACAACTTTAAAGATGATTTTCTCAATATTTAGATGTTTTTGCTCCCTCAGATTCCAGATTTTCTAACAGTTGTATCTCAGACAGATATTGTCCTCCTCACAAACCAGACGTCGGTGGAGAGCTCATGACTGGTTTTCGGTGGTTGTGTGATGACTTTATGAGACACTGATGTGTGGATGTGCTTCTTCTCCAGAGGAAGCGTCTGATGGTGATCCACATGAACCCAGCTCCATCTGCAGATCTCAGTGATGAGCTGGAGTATCCGTGTCTAGAACTCTCACCGCCAGCCTATAGTCCGGTTCCTTCTTCAGAACCGCCGGCCTACGAGGTGTGTATGGAGACTGACCTCAGTCATTATTAGAGAGCACCGTCATCTAAACCTCTGGAGCCTTGTGTGCTGATCAGAAATGATTGAAATGAAACACATACAGTATTGTTCAAAATAATAGCAGTACAATGTGACTAACCAGAATAATCAAGGTTTTTCGTATATTTTTTTATTGCTACGTGGCAAACAAGTTACCAGTAGGTTCAGTAGATTCTCAGAAAACAAATGAGACCCAGCATTCATGATATGCACGCTCTTAAGGCTGTGCAATTGGGCAATTAGTTGAATTAGTTGAAAGGGGTGTGTTCAAAAAAATAGCAGTGTGGCATTCAATCACTGAGGTCATCAATTTTGTGAAGAAACAGGTGTGAATCAGGTGGCCCCTATTTAAGGATGAAGCCAACACTTGTTGAACATGCATTTGAAAGCTGAGGAAATGGGTCGTTCAAGACATTGTTCAGAAGAACAGCGTACTTTGATTAAAAAGTTGATTAGAGAGGGGAAAACCTATAAAGAGGTGCAAAAAATGATAGGCTGTTCAGCTAAAATGATCTCCAATGCCTTAAAATGGAGAGCAAAACCAGAGAGACGTGGAAGAAAACGGAAGACAACCATCAAAATGGATAGAAGAATAACCAGAATGGCAAAGGCTCAGCCAATGATCACCTCCAGGATGATCAAAGACAGTCTGGAGTTACCTGTAAGTACTGTGACAGTTAGAAGACGTCTGTGTGAAGCTAATCTATTTTCAAGAATCCCCCGCAAAGTCCCTCTGTTAAAAAAAAGGCATGTGCAGAAGAGGTTACAATTTGCCAAAGAACACATCAACTGGCCTAAAGAGAAATGGAGGAACATTTTGTGGACTGATGAGAGTAAAATTGTTCTTTTTGGGTCCAAGGGCCACAGGCAGTTTGTGAGACGACCCCCAAACTCTGAATTCAAGCCACAGTACACAGTGAAGACAGTGAAGCATGGAGGTGCAAGCATCATGATATGGGCATGTTTCTCCTACTATGGTGTTGGGCCTATTTATCGCATACCAGGGATCATGGATCAGTTTGCATATGTTAAAATACTTGAAGAGGTCATGTTGCCCTATGCTGAAGAGGACATGCCCTTGAAATGGTTGTTTCAACAAGACAATGACCCAAAACACACTAGTAAACGGGCAAAGTCTTGGTTCCAAACCAACAAAATTAATGTTATGGAGTGGCCAGCCCAATCTCCAGACCTTAATCCAATTGAGAACTTGTGGGGTGATATCAAAAATGCTGTTTCTGAAGCAAAACCAAGAAATGTGAATGAATTGTGGAATGTTGTTAAAGAATCATGGAGTGGAATAACAGCTGAGAGGTGCCACAAGTTGGTTGACTCCATGCCACACAGATGTCAAGCAGTTTTAAAAAACTGTGGTCATACAACTAAATATTAGTTTAGTGATTCACAGGATTGCTAAATCCCAGAAAAAAAAAATGTTTGTACAAAATAGTTTTGAGTTTGTACAGTCAAAGGTAGACACTGCTATTTTTTTGAACACACCCCTTTCAACTAATTGCCCAATTGCACAGCCTTAAGAGCGTGCATATCATGAATGCTGGGTCTTGTTTGTTTTCTGACAATCTACTGAACCTACTGGTAACTTGTTTGCCACGTAGCAATAAAAAATATACTAAAAACCTTGATTATTCTGGTTAGTCACATTGTACTGCTATTATTTTGAACAATACTGTATGCTATAATTTAGGTCGTTTTAATATTTCCAGTTTTTAGTGCATTTTATTGCACTTATTAATCACTTTTCAAGCGTAGACCTGAAAGTTGAATTTCAAATCTAAAAAAAACTCTCATAAATATTGAATGTTTTGGAGAACACTTAAGTTTCTTCTCTTTTTAAGTTAAAAAGTGATTTAAAAAAACAGATGCACAAAAATTTTACATGCACAAAAAAAATACTATTTTCAAATATCTAAAAAACTGTGTGGATCTCAAAGCCATATATATAAAAAAGTTGTGTTCCAAATTTGAAGTTGATATCACAAAACAAACAAACATAAAAATCACAGTAAGCTTTTGTTTGGGCGCAGCACTCAACATTTCCATTTGATCAAATTCATTTTTCATTAATTTCCTATGCAAATATTACTAGTGTGACGCTTTTTGTCAAAGCCATTTAACTAAACTGTGTGTGTGTGTGTGTGTGTGTGTGAACATAAGTGCTAAACCTTTACCAAGTTACATTTTGATGAAGTAAAAATTTCTAAACAAAAAAAACAAACCATTAACCTTTATTCTTCTTCTGTCAAATATGACCCAAGAGCACTTAGAGGGTTAAATGACTTTCAAAGCATCCCAGCATGCACCTGATGAAGTTTACATTAAAGCATTTGGAAGATACTTCTATGCATTTAACGTCATGCATGGATCCCATGACCCTTGTGTGTCTAACAGTGCTCTGAGAGATCATGGAATCCGTGTTTCCTCACTGTGCTTTTATTCTGGCGTTAGATGATGACCTGACTGTCTCTGTTCCTGCAGGAGGAACGACGCTCCACTCTTTCTGGAGTTTCTACTCAGAAGTGGGCCATGAGGAAATGGAAAGAAGAACTGAGGCGCAGCAGAAGAACCATCCAAGTCTGAGCAGATTCATTAATGTCCAGATCAGTCTGATGTCTATGCTCTAAAGTAGAGCTTCTCGTATGATGTTCAGCGGGCTCCGTTCAAGACCGTTTATTAGTGTAATGTCTTTTATCATAACGCTGTTTTTCACCTGCATCAGATGAACCTCAATCAATCTGAAGGACCTGTAGACAACATTCAGTGGTGGACGTCTCAGAACATTTTTAGTATTTTGTCCTCGTTTTTAAAAACAGCCACATTAAAAGGTTTTAAATCATGCTTCCAAGAATGAAGACTTGAAGACTTGAAGAAGTCGTGGCACTGAATGTTGCATGAACTGCACAAATGCACATCTTCCTCAGTGTTTGGTCTGGTTTGAGAGCAGATCCACACATCCTGAAACAAGATCTGAACTCTCTTATCTTAAAGTTGATCGATCTGAAGGAAGTTTTAAGGGGAATGAAGACTGGTACACAATGAAGTAATGAATTCCCTTTCATTTATTAATTAGTTTTTATTATTATTTGAAGGATAGAAATAATGTTTGACACAATTAGTGTCTGATTTTGAAAGATGCGATAGAGATGAGAGATTGGTGAGTAGTTCAGAGAGTACTGGATCAGGAGCTGTACATGCATGACTGAAAACAACCGTCCCAAGTGGAGCGCTGAGATATTATTTATCATATTTGTTCATCTGTGAACAGCAGAAGTGTCTCTTCACATGTTCTTCTGGTGTGCAATGTTAACTATTTAATGCTAGTTTTTTAGTTTCTTCTGAATGCTAATGTAATGCAAGCACTTTGTAAAGGTTTGAAGGTGATATAAAGTTCTTGTATTGTGTTCGTGTCACTGTGGTGTTTGATTTAACTCTAACAGAAACCTCTTCTTCTCTGGGTTTCTTCCTAGTGTTCTGCATCTGATTCACTTGGAATCTGTCGGACAAATTGCATGATTGTATTGAAATGATGTCGTTATATATCGATGTTAAATTCTAGAAGATTCATTATGGAGCAGGTCTTTTTCTTAAATCGTCTCGCCAGTTCATTTCTAAAATCATTAAAACACATTATCATTTAAAGGGATTTTAAATGTCATTTAAAGGAACAGCTCACCCAAAAATGAACCCTCACCCTCGTATTGGTCCAAACCTGTATGAGTTTTTGTTGAACACAAAAGAAGATATTTTGAAGAATGTTGGGAACCAAAAACTTGCCGGTAGCCATTGGCTTCTATAGTATAGAAAACAATGCTTTAGCAGACAAAGGCTAGCAGCGATTGTTTGGTTACCCACATTCTTCCAAATATCATCTGTTGTGTTCAGCAGCTGAAACAAACTCATACAGGGTTGGAATAAGTGGAGGATGACAGATTCGTCAATATTTGGTGTACTGTCACTTTAAGGGACTGATACGATGTTCTAACGCTAGAGGTCAGTGTCCTCAACACTTCATTCACTTCCTACATATTTCTATTTGTGCACATTCTACAAAATGATGGGTTACTTCAAGCCAACTTGGGGTCATATTTGGACTAACCCAATTTTTGGCTTAAGAATTGAATGTAAAAAATTAACCCAATGGTTGGGTTAGTCCAAATTTGACCCAAAAATGGCTTGAAGTAGCCTAACAAAGCATTTTTTAGAGTGCAACTTCACAACTTTTGGATTCCTGTTAATATGTAATAATCCACCAGATCTTCACCCTTCACTTCCTGATCTTTCTCTGTCTTTGGAGATTTGCTATATTGTGCTGTTTGATCTAGTTTGGGGACATATTAACTAACTATTAGCTACTTAAAGAGTGTGCCTCAATAAACTCATAAGTATGTGCTTCATAAGTACGTTAGAATTGTTCTCTAAACTGAAGTGTTACTGAATTATTATTATTATTATTATTATTATATAGTTGTGGAAAAGGCACCAGTTTTCTGAATATTTTTTTCCATTCTGTCATGTTTGCATACTTTAAATTAATTAATAATATTCAGAAGAAAACAGATGTTTTTCACAAAAAGAAAACCCAATCCAAAACAGCAGTGGTTTAATGCATACAACAGCCTTTTCAAAATGACACATCATCTACCTTTGGACAGAAAGGATTTGTTTGACAATTTAATAAATTACAAAAGGGCCAAACTGATGAACGGAAAGCGTTCAGACGGAGACGGAGGTGTCTCTAGCTGCCGGCGTAGAAGGCGTAGTAGCCGATGGTCTTGGAGTTTGATGAAGTGTCCTTGGTGAAGGTTTCTGAGGCGCTGGAATCTTCACACTTGACCGTGAGAGAGTTCTCCGCTCCTGACTCGTCGAGGGAAACCCGTCTCCGTTTGCAAACCACCGAGTAAATGCTGGGTTCCTCAGAGTCTAGCGGTTTCAGAGACGGCGTGTTCTCCATCCAGGCCACGGTCTGACTAACTGTGTTCCCTTCCCTAGATTTGTCTTTATCTTGCGCGTGGTCGTCTGTGAGCTCTGTGGGACTCGGTCTGGGTGACCAGGGCAATCCGGACGCCACTTTTCTGGGATAAGAGCCTCTGGAGCCCCATCCAGCGGTGACGGAGGTGAAGGCTGCGTCTGGATAGTAGCCCAGCGAGTGTGCGCTCTGCAGAGGTAAGGATTTGAAGCTGTAAGGTAACAGCGAGCTGGAGTAATCGCCCTCGTACGCCGTCAGCTCCAGCTTGTTTGCACTGGTCTGCTGGACTGAAGTGACCAGCCACCTCTGAGCAGCGCCAGCGTCCTCCAGCGCAGGAGAAAGCATGCTGTTCGTCTGAGGAACCGTCCGCTCGCTGTTGTACAGGCGACTCGGGGTCAGATTGGTGACAAACTGGTCCTGCAGAAAGGGTTGCATTGTGTAGCGCGTGCGAGGAGAGTCTGACGGAGACGGAGTGAGTCTTTCACGCTCGGGAACCGTGTACATCCTGAGAGACCAATGCAAGAACACACAGAAGAACATGTTGGCTTCCTCAGAGAACAGCTCTTAAAACAACCACTGTAACACTTTATTTGAAGGGGTCCCTGTTAAATCATGCATAACTAACCCTAACCTTCACCAGCCAGTAAAGCATAGTTACATCTATTATTACACTGTAACAAGAATGGAATCAAACCATTTATTTCAGGATTTGTTTTTTTTTGTTTTCTTTAAAGTTCTTGTTTTTTTTCAGAAGCTTTTGTGGAATGTAATGTTTCTAGGGGTGTTAAAGGTTATCAATTCCAATAAAGAACCTTTATGTATTTTTTAGAAGTGGTAAAGAACCTTTTCAGCGATCTCAATTCTTAGGACCATTTTAAGAACATTTAAAGAACCTCTCGTGGTTCCACACTCTTAAAAATGTTTCAAAATGAGGTTTTCACAGTGATGCCACAGAAGAACCATTATTGGTTCCCAAAACCCCTTTTAGCTAGCGGTTTATCTTTTCCTTATCCATTTTCACCATGATTTCATGAGGGAAAAAAAAGGTTTTTGTTTTCTTTAAATATTCAACAGAACCTCTGTGGATTTTCAAGTTTCTTTGGCTGTTAAAGGTTCTTCATGGAACCATCGATGCCAATAAAGCAGCTTTATTTGACAGTGTATGGTGAACTATCATGAGAATAATATACTCACGTGTCATAATTATCTCTAAAGCCCTTGGCGAAAGGATTGTGGTCGATCTTGAGTTGCGTGATCTAGAAGAAGAAGAAGAAGACAGAAGTAAGGGTCAGTCCTAACACACACACACACACACACACACACACACACACACTCGTACATCAGTGTTCTGATAGGCTGTCACAGCGATGAACTGGTTCTCAGGGAAGGTGAAGATCTGAGTCTTCGAGTCTCGTCCTGTGCTTTCGATTCCGTCGTCGGACACTTCGACGATGTGAAGCCTGGGCTGGTACTTGTGCAGAGACTGAAGCACGATCATCTGATCAACAGACGAAGATCAAATGAAAACAGAGCATGCATTTTTTAGGGCAAGCTGATTAAACTATTTTATCAAAGCCTAATAAGCAATGCACGCCTACATTTAGCATGCACGAATTATTTCGGCATCAGTGATTCTTCCTCTCTTCGCGTTAGTTACCTGTGCGGCGGTAGTATTCGCTCCCTTGTTGTTTGTTAATTTGAGTTTCCCGAAAGAGATTTCTTGTCTCATCCAGTGAGCTCCTGTGTTCGGGGATTCAGGGTGGACGTAAATCTTATTTCCTAAAACAGATTTAAATGAATTAGGCTAATAATAATGCACATTAAATATATTAAACTATATATATTTAGTCCTCCGTACCTTGCATGTTACTGTCGGCTTTCCCGCAGGTCACCCATTTCCCGCCCTGAAATCTCCAGTGGTTGGGATCGGCCAGAACTATCTCCACAAACACATTATAATGCGTGCTCAGACTCAAACCCGTGATGTTGAAGCTTAGAAAGGGGAACATCCGTCTGTCAGGAAAAACAAACACAGAATTAATGCCTAATGCAAATTAAATATATTAAACAAAAACAAAAACAAAATAATTTGTGCAAAAATATATCTACACATTTCATAGGAAATTAACGTTTATAAAGAATTTATATTCTGTTTAAAAAATCTAATAGCGCTATTTCAGGTAGCAACATTTTTAAAAAAAATCGAAAATAGGTTAAACTTTGTGATAAACTGATGAATTAGCTATAACAGGTTTTATAACAACACAAAGCGCCTTTTTTCGCCATGTCAAAATCTGTGATTAACTAGCCTACAGAAACACTTGAAACCCCGTTTTAATAAAAGTAGGCAATTTTAAAAAGACCCCCGATTTAGCCGCGTTCATATAAAAATGCGTACTTATTTAAACACTCTAGATTAACCAACAGAATTCGATCGTCGTAAAAATCTTTACAAGTTATTTCTGTAATAAGAATAGAACTCTTTTTGAAGTCCCATCGACCGGCTGGTGTTCTTTACTTTAGACAGTTCTTAACACGAAAGGCTGATTAAACGCGTCTGTTTGTTTCATTGCAGTTAACGTCATTATGGAACACCAATAGTATCAAAAATATTTATGACAACACAAGCGCGCATACTGTTGCTATAGTAACACCTTAGTTCTTCTGGTCTAATATTTATTGTGTGATCTAAATATTGAAATCATAGCCTATTTGAAAACGCATTTCTGTAATCAGAATATCCGAAACTTTTTAAGATCCACTCAACAGGTTGTTTGTGATTTGGGTTGCTTTACAATTGTCATTTATTAAAACAAAACTGTTTATTTGTCTATTATTATTACTAGGCTATTTACCATTATTATAAAACATCTATAGCCTCACAAATATTTACGACAACACAAATGCGCGTTGCTGTTGCGAGATCACCTGTTATTTTGCGCCAGGTAAAAATACTTATATTATTTTGATCTAAACTCAATTTAAAACGTTATTTTATGTACTAAGAATTTTTAAAACAGTTTTTATTATCCATTCACCCGGCTGTTTAATTGCATTCATTTTATATATATTTAATTATATAAATTATTCTTATAATAAACTATTCTTCAAACCCGTCTATTTTGTATTTTAGAGCATCATCTATCATTTAAAGAAAAATGTGACTCAGTTTCCATGGTCCCCTGTTCCGAAGCAGAGGTGTGATCGCTCACCTGCCCTGTTTGGTGATGATCATCTCGGTTTGGTGTCGGTGGAATTTGAGCCACAGCGGCCGGTTGCACAGATACACCTGAGCTCGGAGTCCCGCTCCGGACAGAGCCACGGAGCCGATACCGGACCCGGAGCCCTGGTACGAGTGGTAGCTGTTTCCAGAACCCTGTCCGAACTGATATCCCGCGCCGAAGTCACCGCGTCCCGCGCACAGAGACTGACAGAAGCCCGGGGAGGGAAGCACGGAGCCGTAGTGCAGCGACGCCGCGTACCGCGATCCGTCCGAACCGGAGTACACGCCTCCCGTCTGGCTCGTGTACGGAAACAAGGGACTCTCCTGCGTTTGCTGCGTCGAGCCCATCATGAAGTATCGGTTGGAGCCGAGTCCGTCGAGTATGTACCGGCCGCCGCCCGAGAGTTCGTCCTCGCAGATGATCGGTGACACTTTCCTGCTGTCCACCTCCGCGCTCGAGGTCAGCGCAGATCCGGGTCCTTCACCGGACATCTGTGGATGTTCTGTCAATCCGAGCTCTTGATCCGAATCCGTTAATAACTCGATCGTCGTCACTTACCGTCGGGTCGCGGCATCACTGCAAACCACAGAATCAGTGTGTGCATGTCAATCAAATCTAAATGAGCTTTAAAAATAAATATGAATCTTCTCTAAACAGGTTACACACTTGGCTGTTTAAATGATTCGGTTTCAGAGCGCTTTAATTTCAGCGACATTGAGAACAAAGTGAAACTTTTTACTTTTAAGGATCTGAAATAATACAATCCTCCATGGAGATTAAAATAATAAAATAAAATGATTTTATTTCATTTAATTAGATGTTTGTGTATATTCATCATACCTTAGCTGGTAAATAAAATATATATGTATTTTAAATCGGCGAATTGTTTATTAGTCCTATTAGATATTCGTTCTTAAAATGCTTCCTAGATATCACTTTATTATTTTCTAATAGATGCAGGCAAGACATATTATTTAATTACGTTTATAGCATAACTGTTTAATAGCATTTAAATAAAAAATGTTATGTGCTCGTCATATCATCATCTGAGACTAACTGTTCCTCGTTATTATATTTACCAATCTGTTAATGTTATTATACAGATTAATATAAAAACAAATAATGACAATTTTATAAACATGAATCATTAAAATATAAATCTTTGGCGCTTTCGTTTTTCAAAATTCATGTTTATGCAATCTAGATTTTATTAGTGTGATGATGTTAATTAATTCTGCCTTTAATAAATGAACAAAAAATACTTTAGACCTAATAATTCTCTGCGTTAGATTTAGAAGTTTATATAGGCCTATATATATATATATATAAGATTTAATTCTTAAGTCTTGCATTAAAAATGATTGCATAAACGCATTCTGCAAACGAACACGTGTGTTCCGACAGTAATCAGGATTTAACAGAAACTGTGTTAATATTTTCGGAATGACGCATTAATTTGTGCTTCATTAGACATAACAGAAATCTAGTAAGCACAGGTTGTTGTTGTGGTTTTTCCAAGCGGAATATATTTTTTTCTTTTACAGCCTATTTTTCAAAATGTTGCAGGGAATCTGTGTGTAAAAAAATGAACATCTAATTCTTACACATGATGTTTCTGATAAACAACAATGAGTTTCTGGGTCCAGCAGGCAATTCTAAATATATATATATATATATATATACATATATATATATATATATATATATATATATATATATATATATATAATTGCCTGCTGTATATATATATATATATATATATATATATATATATATATATATATATATATATATTTAATCATATATCACTGTTTTTTTCTGAAATTAAACGATGTTAACTAGTTGACAAATGATGGTCAACACGTTCTCGTTATCACAGAGGATGGTTCTGTGTAAAACCATCAGACCATCAGTTCTAGTTGGAAAACACATCGAAGCTTCTTGTTTAGATGCAAAATAACTCCAAATATCATGCATTGTTTAAAAATATAAATAACTTACCAGTTTCATCTTCATATCCTCCACAGATCGAGGCTGAAACGCTCTGGTGTTCAGACTGAGAAGAACCGATGCTCCGAGAACGAGAGGGTGAGAGAGGATCCGGGTGATCGGGTCACTGACACTCAGAGGAAGAGGAGAAGAACCGACCGAATGACCGACTGACTGACCGACTGAAGCAGCTGTCATGCTGCTGCTGGATTTATTGATTCCGCTCTCGAGCGCCTCCCATCGGTGGTGTATGACATCACAGCTCAACTCTAGGCGCGTGCGTCAGGAACGCCTGGTTTCTCTCGCAGTGCGGTTTCTTTTTTAGGTCGATTGCAAATTTCTTAAATTATTTTAGAATCACCTTTGTACTTTTATACTCCAAACACGTTTTAATATATAGCTTAACAATATTGTAATTTGGCGAAAGGCTGTTGACATCTATATCTATTGAGTATAAGTGAAAGCAAAACCAAACTGGCATACAATCAGAGAAGAATCACTGTGCACACAAATGTGGATTCGAAGTTTCTTATGGGGCAGTATTTAAATTGTCACATGTTGTAATTTCAGTCAATTTAATATTTTCTAATCTTGAGATTTTTATGATCAGAAATTGCATTTTGGATGTTTTATAAAGTAGTTGATTTCTCTTTTATTTAAGTCTATAATGGGCTGTTTGATAGTGTGATCACAGCTGTGCTGTTCATCATGTCAGAGGTCATCAAATGCTTCAGACAGATGTTAAACATTAAACTTCTTTACCTGAACGATGAAGCATCGCACCTTAAATTACACGCTTTAATTCCAGAAATGAGAATCGCAAAATGCAACCACAGTTTCTTTTCTGTTTTCACAAATATGATTTTATCTAGGATTAGTGAGATGTGATGTGAGCTGAAGTCGGAGGTGAAGCTGGTTTCGTGCGGTTGACAGCCACACTGGAGTGTGATGCTAAATCGAGGCTCTGTTTTCTTGGGCCTTCTCCAAAATGCTTAGAAAAAGTGAAGCACCGTTGTGACAGTTCATTCCTGATCGAGCGGATGCAGCAGGAGTTCTTCTGATCATCCATAGCAGTGATTCAAAATGAAACTGATCTGTCATAAAAATAACAAAAATGAACACATTTCTTGACTGAGGCTCCATGAAGTCCAACACATGAACACGTGTGGCTTGAGATAGTTTGAACATTTTGTATACTAAGTAAACCATGTTCCAAGGAAACAGATTTGTTTGTCTTGATATCTTTTTTTTTCCACTGACATTTGATCAGCAAAAGAACAACAACCAAATCTGACCTGATCTGTGAGATCACGGTTATTATTTATCATGAGGAGTGTCTCCATTTGATGGTGGTAGATAAATGAGAGGGAGTGATGATGTCAGAGAAAGACTGAATAAAGAAGAAGAATAAAAAGATCTGGTCCTTCAGAGTAGTGTTTACTGATGAATTCTTCACTGTAAGGAACGTGAATGAGAGGAAGTTCTCTAGATGAGGTCTGTGTTGCACGACTCTAGCAGGAAATAAAGAAGACTCTCTTCACACTTGTGAAACAGACAGGTTTACCTCCAGCATTTGGAGAATTTATTTATGATTGAGTCGTGAGCAAACACCTGCACATGAGGAACAGAGAGAGAGAGAGAGAGAGAGAGAGCTGCTGGAGACAGCTGAACACCTCGACGTGTGTGTGTGTGTGTGTGTGTGTGTGTCTGTCTGTGTGTGTCTGTCTGTGTGTGTCTGTGTGTGTGTGTGTGTGTGTGTGTCTGTCTGTGTGTGTGTGTGTGTGTGTGTGTGTGTGTCTGTCTGTGTGTGTCTGTGTGTGTGTGTGTGCATTCAACATACACACTCTTAAAAATAAATGTGCTTCACAGTGATGCCACAGAAGAATATTTTTGTCTGAATGGTTCCATTAAGAACATTTAACATCTGAACATTCTTCAGATCATGAAAGATAAAAAATAGATGCTTCTTTGACTGAATGGTTCTTCGTGGAACAGGAAATGGTTCTTCTGTGGCGGCGCGGTGAAGAACTTTTGAAGCACCTTTATTTTTAATAGTGTATACATATTCATTTTTATTTTCAAACACTTTTTTTATTTCTCTTTTTACATTATATTTATATTTATTAAGTTCCACCTTTCTCTCATGTGTACGCTTTCATCAAAACATTATTATATTATATTATTATATGTTTGCAACAAATTTCATTCAGAAATTGCTAGTAATTTTCACAAATGACAAGTAACAATAAAATAAAGACTTTCTTCTTAGAAAATGTATGTTTCATTTAGTGTTACTTTTCATGCTACTATTAAAACTTCAAAAAATAACTGCATAATATTATATTTATTCAGCCAGTTTTTGGTGTCTTTGATAATGTGCTGCAACATGAGTGTGTGTGTGTGTGTGTGTCTATCTGTGTCTGTGTGTGTGTGTGTGTGTGTCTATCTGTGTCTGTGTGTGTGTGTGTGTGTGTGTGTGTCTATCTGTGTCTGTGTGTGTGTGTCTCTCTCTATCTGTCTATCTGTGTGTGTGTGTGTGTGAGCACCAGAGCAGCACACACTGGCTGTCACCTCTCCTGCTGAAGGCAGACACACAGGACGGTTCTCTCAGGTGTTGACCAGCGTTTGTGGCGAGTTTCCACTAAATGCTTCAGAAGACTTTGAACACACAGCTGTGAGAGTCAGGCTCAGACCCAGCTGGCATCTGATCACAAACCTCAGTCTGATCGTCTTACACATCTGTGAGGTTTCTCTCGCCTCTTCTTCTGGGTTCCCATGAAGGCTTTGACTGAATTCATCAGGAAGCCGAGCTTCTTTGAGAACAGAGACCCTCGGAGGATTCACCTCAGCTTTACCTTCACGTGCTTCTCACCGCCGGCATTTCTAAACGTCCTGAAGGGCTCTCCAGTGACCCGGAGCTGTAAAGCCCTGTTACCTGCGGTGGAGACCAGGGGAAATCTCTGCTGAAGCTTCCACTCTCAGACTGTGGGAGGTGTCAAACCCTGGAGAAATCATCATTGTCTTCGGTTTCAGATTCAATCCTGCCTCGTCACTCCGGTTGTGATTTCTCTGGCTCTTCTCAGAGAAAAGCCTCCACACTCCCACAAACACTTCTGCTATGAGAAAGCTGCCATCTGCCCCAGCAACACTTTGTCATGGGGTTCTTCAGGCCTCGTCCTCTTACCCTTTACAGATGAAACGCTCTGCCAGGCCTCACGGATCTCTAGTGTCTCGCTTCACCGAGATTTGAGATGTTTTTGGTCTTGATTTCCAGCACAAACATCTAAACATTCTTAAATCTAGAGATGCTAAATGACATGAGATTAGACGGCTTGTTTAATAAGAGTTTATGCTTAAAATAAAAACAAAACAATCTGCCGATTGCGTTCATTTCAAGATTTTGGTCTATTATGCTTCCATAAGCGGTCTTCTCTCGGACTAATGGAAAGAAAGCATCAATAAAACACACATTTAAGTGTTCATTTAATCACACTTCATCTAGTGCTTGTCTGTCTATTTTCTTCTTCACAGTTTAATTCCTCTCTATATTCTGAAGGTTTGTTGAAACCTCATTCACATTTATCTCCTAAAAACATGGTGAAAATGGGTTTGTTTTCCGCCTGTTGACAGTATTTTCTGATTAAAAGAGAAACCCCAAATCTGTGAAACCTGTGTTTTAACACAATCACATAATTCTGAATATGAGTTTATACAACGTTCAGATTGATTTGCTGGAGATGTATGCAAATTAGTGCATATTTAATTAGGAAACAATTTGTTTAAAACTAAAAATGCAAAAAATAAAGGTTTGCAATTCAATAATGTGATCAACTGGGAATATGTTTGAATTATTTCATTGTTTATTGTTTTTTTCTAACGCGATTGGCAGACTGCTTGATTTTTATTTCTAAGCACGAAAAGCCATTTTCATCTTGCCATTTTGCATTGTTTGGAAAAATAATAATTTATATTTCTATTCTACTACTTGTTTATTTACTTGTTATAAAACTGACCCTCTAAGATTAGAGTCATCTACTCATTTTCTATTCAATTTACTTTTACTTAAAATAAAAGATAATAACTTGACCTAACACTAGTTGTCTCTAATGAATGCCTTCCATTTATTACAAGAAACAAAACCTTGCATCATGAACTTATTTACTGTTGGATTTGCTTCTGTTGTCTTCATATGTAAGTGTAAAAGCATGTGCTAAAAGACTAAATGTAAGAATCTTTGAGAACTAGAGAGAATATTACAGTATGCAACTGCTGCATGCACTCCATCTCCTCGTCGCTCAGGCGGGAGAACGTGACGCAAGGTTTGAGGTTCGATTAAACCAGGAATGCATGAAGGGATCAGACGCATGGCTTGAATGCAATGGATAAGATGCACGACTGTCGTCTCGATGCTGCCAGAGAGTTAAGGGCAGCAGACAGTGGGGAGTTTGCTCAAATACTCGCTTCCCCTGCGCTTTCTTTTTGACACGTCTAAAGGGTCCTTTCTGTCACGATGCCACTCTTCCCCGTAGAGTCCAGGCGGGTGGAGAGAGCCCGTGACCCCGGCACCAATGTCTTGGCAGCGAGGATTTACAGGAGCAGAAGGGCCGAGCGCCGAGAGCTGCCAGATACACGACAATATGATGCTCCAAACACAAGAAACGGCCAGTTCTGTTGGTCCTTTCTGTGCCATCTTTCTCTCTCTTGCATTATTTTTCCACCGACGCACATTAAACCGAGAGCAAGCCCAATCCAGAGCAGAATGCTTCCAGACTGCGATGCGAAGCGACAGACCGACGGACAGAAAACTGGGCGAGTATTTGGACGCCAGAAGGTCAAGCCCCTTTCTGACCCTCCCTTTTCGCCCCCCATGTCTATATTTATGGTCTGCTCCTGTCTCATGTAAGGAACAACAGCAGGAGCGGACCATCACATTTGGTCCCCAGCGTGGGGGCCGTTGGTAATCCGACGCGGTCCAGCTTTCCCACCGAGCCGCTCTTCTGCTTCTCTGCGAAGATTCCGGCTTTCCTCATTTGCATCTGCTAATTAGATCCTGTTAGCATCATTTTGTACACGACGCCCCTCTAAAACAAATACATCCACTTGTAAAGAATATAACGATGCTGTTAAAGATACTAATTGACTCATGTAAGAGGGAGCATCTCCCATTTTATCCGTGTATTCCCGGATGCTTTGTCCAATTAAATATGGACTCTTGGAGGACTGAATATTTATTACTCGCTCCTGACCAGCCACAAAACACACAGCAGTCCTCGAACTTTCCCAACTGGGATCTTTTGAGAACATTCTTGGAACTAACCTTATCACACTGTGGGGAGGTTTTTGCTACAACCTAAAGACAACCCTTACAGAACATTGCCTAGTGGTTGTTTTAAGGTTTCTGACCATAAAATAACATTCCCAGAGCATTTCAGGAAGTTTGTTTTGTAATAACCTAAAGATAACCTGTACATTGTTTTATAACGTTACGTTGCAGAATGGTACAGAACCAACAACCAACCTTCCTGTTGCTTTTTTTAGAATAACCCATACAGAACATTTGTTTGACTTTTTCTCACCACATCTTCTCCAGCACAGTCTCACAGTGGCACTTTGTGAAAAACAATTTAGCGCAGGTTCTGAGATCTATTAGCATTCTGTGGCTCTTCTCGCTGGCGAATGCAGTCGAGCTTCATTTGAGTCATTGATTGATTTATTGTTTCTGCGGTTAATCACTTTCCCAGAGGTATTTTGTAAGCTCTTTATCTTCACAAACTTAAGCCAGAGGTAATTAATCCGATTTCTGTGGGTGCGGCGCAGTAATGCATCATGAATCAAATATCAAGCGTGACCAGGACATCAGTAATAATCACAATCTGAAGGTATCAGCTTCACTTCATCAAAAGTTCAATCATTTGTGTAGTCTGCATGTCTAATCATATTCTTGTGGAATACTGAAACACATTGCTACAGACTTTATGATTTGATACCAGCTTTCATTTTTCCACTATGCATGTTCAATCAGTTTACCTGTTTTGGTTTTAACTGTGGTAAAATCGCTGTAATGCACGGCCTGGAGTGGCTTAATGCTTTATTCCTTTTATCATCCAGGAAATGAGAGTATTGATCCTTGAAACATCTTCTATGAAAAAAAAAATGCTGATCAGTTCATACCTTTTAAATGTATTTATATGTATAATCTTTTTTATTATTAATTCTTGAGATTCTCTCTGTTAAATCATGCCTCCCGTGATCTTCTGTATGTGTTTTCTTACAGGTCAGATGTCTTCTTTCATGTGAAGGTCGTGGTCTGGTCCTCGAGGCGGCTGCGATCCGCTTCTGTTTTCTGGATATGCTCAGGTCTGTCAAAACCACTGGAATCTTCCCTCCTGTTATGTTTGGAGATGCTCGCCTTGTTACGTTTAGCTGCCTGGCGTAATCTTGAGCGATAGAAAGTGGCAGCAGAGAGAGACGAGGTTAAAAGGGCCTTCAGAAGCGCCTGAAGCCTGAGGTTGAGGGGGAAAAATCACCTTGAACAGAGATTTACAGGAACACTTCACCCAAAAGAAATCAGCATTATTTTCTCACTCACATGGGTCCAAACCTCTATGTGGGATTGAAAATGTCTCATTTTTTCATTGAACTCTTTCAGTACAATCAATGAAAGATTTATTGTAGAATTGAGGGAAAAAAGATATAAACTTAATTGTTAAATATAAATGCAGAATTGTGAAGGGAAATTGCAGAATTAAGAAAAGTCAGAATTGTGAGTTGAAAAAGCATAATTATTGTAAAATTTAGAAGAAACGTCAGAACTGGAAGATAAATGCAGTGTTACGACTAATTAATGTGATATCAATGCAGAATTGTGATGAATTATTGTAGAATTGAGAAAAAGAGTCTATAATTGCAGAATTGCATATAATTATTGTAGATTAGAGAAGAAATGCCAGAATTGCGAAAGAGAAAAAAGCTTAATTGTGGAGAATTATTGTAGAATTAAATGTCAGAATTGTGAGATATAAATGCAGAAATGTAAAGGATTGCTGTAGAATTGAGAAGAAGTGTCAAAACTGTTATATGAATAAATGCACAAATGTGAAGTATTGTAGAGTTGAGAACATCAGAATTATGAGAGATAAATGCAAAATTGAGAAGAATTATTGGAGAATTGAGAAGAACAATCAAAACTGCAAGATATAAATGCAACATTTTAATTATTGTAGAATTAAGAAGAAGAGTCAGAATTGTGAGATGTAAATGTAGAATTGCAAAGAATTATTGAAGAATTTAATAAGAAAAGTGAGAATTGGAACATATAAATGCAGAATTACATAGAATTTGTGTAGAATATAGAAGAAATTCCAGAATTGTGATCTAAAAATGAAGGACTGCATAGAATTACTGTACAATTAAGAAGAAATTTCCGATATGCAAGATAAAAATGTAAAATTAAGAAGAATAGTGATAGAGTTGAGAGGAAGTGCCAGAATTGTGAGATACAAATGTAGAAATGTGAAGAATTATTGTAGAATTGAGAACATCAGAATTGTTAGAAATAAATGCAGAATTGTGAAGAAAACTCGCAGAAATAAGAAAAGTCTTAATTGTAAGTTGTAAAATGCATAATTATTGTAAAATTTAGAAGAAACGTCAGAAATGGAAGATAAATTCAGTCTTCCAACTAATTATTGAAGAATGGAGAAATCAGAACTGTGACATCAAGGCAGAATTGTGAGGAATTATTGTAGAATTGAGAAAAAGAGGCAGAATTGTGACCTATATTTGAGAATTGCATAAAATTATTGTAGATTAGGGAAGAAATTTCAGAAATGTGAGAGAAAAAGCTAAATTAAGGAAAATTGTTGTAGAATTAAGAAACATCATAATTATGAGATATCAATGTAGAAATGTGAAGGATGGTTGTAGAATTGAGAAGAAGCGTCAAAATTGTGATATGAATAAATGCACAAATGTGAAGTATTGTAGAACTGAGAACATCAGAATTATAAGAGATACATGCAGAATTATTGTAGAATTGAGAACAACAATCAAAACAGCAGAATATAAATGCAAAATTTTAATGATTGCAGATTTAAAAAGAAGAGTCAGAATTGTGAGATGTAAATGCAGAATTACATAGAATTAATGTAGAATTTAGAAGAAATGCCAGTATTGTGAGATAAAAATGCAGGACGGCATAGAAATATTGTAGAATTCATGGAAAATGTCAGAAATGTAAGATAAAAATGTAGAATTAAGAAGAATTGTGGTAGAGTTGAGAGGTGCCAGAATTGTGAGATATAAATGTAGAATTGTTAAGAATTGTTGTAGAATTCAGAAGAACAGTCATTATTGCGAGATTAATTTAAAATTGTGAAAAATTATTGTAGAATTCAGAAGATGAGTCATAATTGCAAGATATAAACGCTGAATTGTGGAGAATTATTATAGAATGGGGAAGAAGATATTAGGGTAGAACTGTGACGAATAATTGCTGAATTAAGAAGAAAAGATTTGCGATATAAAACTCAGAATTGAGAGATGAAAATGCAGAATTACCAATAATTATTTTAGAATTGAGAACAAAAGTCAGAATGGTGACAAATGCAGAACTGTGAAGAATTTCCATAGAATTAAGAAGGAGAGTCAGAATTGTGAAATGTAAATGCAGAATTGCAAATAAATATTTTAGAATTGATAAAAAGAGTGAGAATTGTGAGATATAATTGCAGATTTACATAGAATTATTGAAGAATTTAGAAGAAATGCCAGAATTGTGAGGTAGAAATGCAGGACAGAATAGAATTATTGTAGAATTAAGAAAAATGTCAGAAATCCAAGATTTAAAAAATTAGAATTAATAAGAATTGTGGTAGAGTTGAGGGGAAACGCCAGAATTGTGCGATATAAATGTGAAGAATTATTGCAGGATTGAGAACATCAGAATTGTGAGAAATAAATGTAGAATTGTGAAGAACTGAATTCAGAATATGAGTAATAATTGTTAGATATAAACGCTGAATTGTGGAGAATTATTGTAGAATGGGGAAGAAGATATTAGCGTAGAACTGTAAAGAATAATTGCAGAATTAAGAAGAAAAGATTTGCGAGACTCAGAATTGAGAGATGAAAATGCAGAATTATCAAGAATTGTTTTAGAATTGAGAACAAAAGTCAGAATGGTGACAAATGCAGAACTTTGAAGAATTTTCATAGAATTAAGAAGAAGAGTCAGAATTGTGAGATGTAAATGCAGAATTGCAAATAATTATTGTAGAATTGATAAGAAGAGTGAGAATTGTGAGATATAAATGCAGAGTTACATAGAATTACTGAAGAATTTAGAATAAATGCCAGAATTGTGAGGTAGAAATGCAGGACAGCATAGAATTATTGTATAATTAAGAGAAAATGTCAGAACTCCGAGATTTAAAAAATTAGAATTAAGGAGAATTGTGGTAGAGTTGAGAGGAAGTACCAGAATTGTGATATATAAATGTAGAAATGTGAAGAATTATTGTAGAATTGATAAAATCAGAACTGTGAGAAATAAATGTAGAATTGTGAAGAATTATTATAGAATGGGGAAGAAGATATTAGCGTAGAACTGTAAAGAATAATTGCAGAATTAAGAAGAAAAGATTTGTGAGATAAAACTCAGAATTGAGAAATGAAAATGCAGAATTACCAATAATTGTTTTAGAATTAAGAACAAAAGTCAGAATTGTGACAAATGCAGAACTGTGGAGAGTTTGCATAGAATTAAGAAGAAATGTCAGAATTATGAGATAAAAATTCGGAACTTTGAAGAATAATTGTAGATTTTAAACGAATTGTCAAAATTGGGACAATTGCATTTTATTTATTTATTTTTATTCCATGGTGGATACTAGTGAACATATATTTTTGGATGAACTAATATTTCAGTCCTGTTCTGTAATGGTGTGAGAGCAGATGTGTGTGTTTGTGATTATTAACGCTGACACACACGGAGACAAACACACACTGAAGCTTCTTTCCGCTAGCAACTAAAAACCAGTGCGTTTGACCAAAATATGAAAGCAAATGGTTTTTCCACCTCATGGCTTCATGTCATTAGAGCTGCGTGTCTTTTGTTCTCCTCGGACCTCCGCTTTCTGCCTTTTGTGTGCTGGACCAAAGCGAGGTCCAAACTTCTCCACTCTGTAATTAACCTCACAAGCTCTCTGAGAGGAGAGTATATTCAAGAGAGAAATAAAGAAATAAATAAGTATAGAAGAGCACGTAACAAAATGGGTTCTGAGAGCGTCTGTCTCGTGAGACTGATCCCATTCAAAGCAGCCACCGCTCTTCCTCATCTCCCTGTGCTCCTCTTCCTCTTCTTTTGAGCACATGTGAGCTGCAGCACGTAATGAAGGAAAACTGTGATATATGTGGCCCAGAGCAGATCTTTCTCTCTTAATGAATACAGAAACACAGCGTCTGAATGGACGTGTCTCGTACCAGCGCAGCTCCTCCTGAAGAAGCCCATCTCTTATTAAAGCACATAAAGCACAGGCAGAGAAAGTAATTTTGTTCGATCCTTTTCTCCTGGTGGCTCCTGCTACTTTTCTTTACGGAGGAGCTTTTATGGAGCTCATAATTATGTCTCTGAGAGTCCTCAAGCACAAACCCGGGAGTCTTTGTATCTTTTTGACATTTTGGGGAGAAAATGGATGTCATATTAACATCTCTGTCATTTCAGTTTCAACAAGACAAGTTCTTAAGCAAGCACACGCTTTACTGAAATACTTCAGTGTTTAATTCTTCTTATTTTGGGGTTTAGCATTTGTTATATTCAAGAGAGGCGTATTTGCAAATCTGAAATAATCAACCAAATCTGATTCTTTGTTTGTTTTTATTCTTATTTGCACATTTTTTGCCGTTTCCCAGCTGACAAAAATGTTAATTGTCAAAGCAACATTAATTGCATGTTTACTGCAAAGTTACTTTAACATGTTCTGAAACAAGTAACATTTAAAAAACATAATATGAATATATTTTTAGAAAACATTCCTTGAATGATATATAAATCAAATATATTATAATTTTTTTAATAATGTGTAAAAGTGCGTTTTTGTAATTTAATGATAGCAGTGCTAACCCTGTGCCATTCAGAACATCAGCTTTTCACATCATTGTCATGTTGATGATTTGGTTTCATGGTTTTTGGCCT